>NC_083484.1:2387500-2557500 GCF_030014155.1 Tachysurus vachellii
TAGCTGCAGCTCCTTTGAACCGAAGAAGCGGGAGAATTCCGGTGCTCCGGTGAGGCCAGTCCACCCTGAGGCCTGCTGTGAGAAACGTGGGCTCAATGGCACAAACGATTATCAATGGTCCAACCCTAGTATTGTTGATGCACAAGATACATCACACACCACCAAAAACGTGCGCATCTTTTCCTTCCAGCGAAAGTGTGGTGCCGCAGGCCCTGAGAAGACACCGCTACGAGGCCCGGGTCTCCATTTCATGGGTTCCTTTAAAAAGTTGCGCTCCTCTGTTCTCCAGGGCATCCAGAACAGAGGAGGTGTGACATTAGACAATCAGGAGAAAGTTGAGGAGAGCAATGGTTTCTTTGTAACTAAAAGACATTTTGGAAGCAGTCAAACCAATGGGAAGGAGATGCCAACGGTTAGCAATGGGGTATCTCCAACTGTACCAAGAACATGTGTCTTAGATGTGGAGGATGATGACGATGAAGATGGCTGTGGCTTACAGAGAAACTCGCACTTCTCGCGGAGTATACGTAGAGCATATGGAGCAGGACGCATCTCCCTGATGGACAATGCTAGAAAGCAGTCAGAAAGTCCAAGCGCTCAAGATCCTGCTTCTCGCCCTCGGCCCTGCAGCACCGTGGAATCCATTGAGCCCAATGACATTTTAGACACTGATGTGAACGCCTTGAGTAGACTTAGCAAAAGTGCTGACAACTTGCACGTATACAAAAGCCCGTTCAAACGCAAAGTACCCTCAAGTCAGACCCAGAACCTGGAAGATCCAAGCACCAAAAATTTCCAGAGAACATCTAGTGCTTCGTCTGTAGTTATGCAGGATTGTGTATCAAGTCGATGTAGGGGAGTTACAGGAGTGCGGGGAAAGATGCTCAAACTCGTCGGCAGCTTAACAGATCTGTCTGCCAACCGCAAGCCGAACAGCGACCCCACCAGCGCAGCTGCCTTGTCGGCTCTCACCCAACTCCATGATGACTATTCCCGCAGGACTCCCTGTGTTCCTGCTAGCGAGCGTCAACGCAGGCCTCCACCGTCCAATACCGGTACTAAAGTTCAGGCTGATGTTCATAACCACACCCCGTTTATACCTGCAGACGCCTTAGGACACATTACCGTTAATTCCTCGGATCTTCAGGTTCCTCAGTGTTCCACAGCCACAGCTCAGGTCCCCAGTTCTTTTGTCCAGATTCCAGTGAGCTCAACTTTGTGTTCAGATATTTCCATCACACACAGCACTGAAAATTGCGGGACTGTAGAAGAAGAGCAAAATTTGAAAATTGACGTTATTCAGGATGAACAGTGCACCAGTCCAGGACATGAGCAGAAACTGGACAGTATTAAAGTTAACTTAGAGGTAAGACTCTATGATAAATGGTGTTAAATATATGGATCAGTCCACTGATGTTGCCAAATACGAGGTCAGATTTGAAGTATTTTCCAGTTTAAATATGAGAAACCCCGAGATAACGTTATAATCAGAATTTACCGGCTATTTTACCTTAGATATGAGACAGTGGAGTATTGAGCATGGATGTTT
This sequence comes from Tachysurus vachellii, assembly GCF_030014155.1. Classification (NCBI taxonomy): domain Eukaryota; kingdom Metazoa; phylum Chordata; class Actinopteri; order Siluriformes; family Bagridae; genus Tachysurus; species Tachysurus vachellii. The sequence continues at coordinate 2,389,050 of NC_083484.1, forward strand.
TGAAAAGAAGGGAAAGATCGTTGTCATCACTTCTGTGAAAACGATTAAATGCTTTAGCGTGCAGGATTGGGAAACTGTGTCAAAATCCAAGCCAGTACAGTTCCAGTGTTTATTGACAACGATGGCAGTTCTTAATCTCGCTTACGTTACGCACCAGACCTTTTTTCATTGATAAAAGTATCGTAGCCAAATATGGTGTAGGAAGGAAAAAAAATTAAAAAGTGAGTTATATAAGGTGGGGCACGGTGGCTTAGTGGTTAGCACGTTCGCCTCACACCTCCAGGGTTGGGGGTTCGATTCCCACCTCCACCTTGTGTGTGTGGAGTTTGCATGTTCTCCCCGTGCCTCGGGGGTTTCCTCCGGGTACTCCGGTTTCCTCCCACGGTCCAAAGACATGCATGGTAGGTTGATTGGCATCTCTGGAAAATTGTCCGTAGTGTGTGATTGCGTGAGTGAATGAGAGTGTGTGTGTGCCCTGCGATGGGTTGGCACTCTGTCCAGGGTGTATCCTGCCTTGATGCCCGATGACGCCTGAGATAGGCACAGGCTCCCCGTGACCCGAGGTAGTTCGGATAAGCGGTAGAAGATGAATGAATGAATGAATGAATGAATGAAGAGCAAAACTAAAATGTAGGTCTGTGATTCACTTTTTGCTTTTACAAACCATTAGAGTCGTCTTTTTTTTTTAGAGTCTTGTATTTAAAGTACGGCCTTTTCTTGAGTAACGTTATAGAGCGTTAATGACGTTTATCCGTTTAGACATTTATTATGACTAACAAACACAAACAGGCGTCATATTTCTCGCAGGTTAGTTTGTACAATCTAAATGCTTTTTATTTTTTGCCAGATCTGGCATCCTTAGGTATTGAAAGAGGACAGAATAAAACATCTCCGGTAATGAAAGAGAGATTTATTTTGTCTATTACTGTCAAGGACATGGATTATATGAGGTCAGTTAAGTGTCATTGATTTTATTATCAGAGTTGATAAGTAGCAGCTGAGACGGATTGTATTCAGTGAAGTACATTGATGGACTGATTGTAGCTCACGTCAAACACTTGGCTGACCCCTTTGTGCTCGCACGTATTGGCAGAATGATCACAGGACAATTTCAAATTATCCACAGCGACTTACATTTATCTCATTTATACAGCTGGGCAATTGAGGGTTAAGGGCCTTGATCAGGGGCCCAGGAGTGGCAGCTTAGTGGCCCTAGGGTTCGAGCTCACAACCAATACCTTAACCGCTGAGTTATTACTATTCCTAAAGACTGCTATAGTTCTCTCAGTTTTAATCCCTGTAGCATGAGAAATATTCATTATTAAGCCAGTGTCCTCATTGGAGGGTTTCTGTCAGGTGTAAACACTTGTAGTTCTGTCACACACATGTCTCAGCTGTGGTGTCCGTGACAAGGGTTAATGATTACTTGGGGTTTATGATTAGCACTGTTGCTTAAACACAGCTTAGCTCCTAGACCTGACTCTGGATACTTATCAGCTGGCAAAGGAGTCAAAGTCCAAGAAATGCACCAAACACACACAGACTAGGACACACGCCGGTGTTAGGAACCTGTTCCGTCCCTGATTCTAAGGGAATGGCCCCAAGAGCACAAGCTGCATTGTTTGTTGGTGTTTAGAAGTGTGTGTGTGTGTGTGTGCGTGTGTGTGTGTCACCATGGTGCTGATCCACTGTGTGCCGTTTCAGTGCATCTGGAAGACTCTGGAGAGAGAGAGTGAACATTTAGAGGTAAGCCGTCTTTCTCTCCCTCGGAGGGAAAGTTGAAATGGTTTTTAGAACGAAATCAGGAAATGATTTTAGTAAAAATAATCCTTTAATGTATGTACTGTGTGTTACAGCCTCATTATAAAACACAAACTCTAATGTTTTTTTTTCTGTCTCTTTCCTGCTCTTTACACCGTCAGTCTCTAAACGCAGTCCGTCTGCAGTTACTAAGGACTCGGTTTTGTTTATTTATTTGCTAATCCAGTGAAATCATGTGATGCTGACAATGAGTTAACTCTTATGGCTTAGGAAGTTTAACCATCACGTATTTCTGTTCATCACATTTGCACAATCACTTCTGTTATTATCTTAAGTCTTTCACTGAAAGTGCACTAATTTATTCCAGACGCCATCTGGAGCCCCGTCTTTCACAGACCTCGTGAAGGAAAACGATGAAAAATACGGCGACTCTGTGTTTGTTAGTCCTCCTGTCACACCCACCTGTGCCTCAGCGTCGCCCCTGGTGACAGCACCAACCTCGCCAGCCTCCTCCTGCGACACGCCCATCGTTTCCGTGCCCAGGAGGAGGACGAACAGAAACAGACCTCGACCGATCTCAGACTACGGACAGCTCATCTGCAGGAAGTATGCTGTCCCCAAGGAGGAAGTGGAACTCCAGGGTGATGCTCAGGAGGAACGTAACGCTACTGACGCACACGCCGAGCTGCACAATCAAGAGACCAGCTGTGAGAATGGACACATGGACAGTAGGAGGAGGAGACCGATCTCTGTGATTGGAGGAGTGGATCTGTTTGCATCTCCGGATGAGAAGGAAGACGCTGATTTGCCTACTGTAAGCCTTTCCTTTCTTCATTTTAGCCCTTGATCTTTTAATTAGTAATCAATCCCAAGCTTTCAGCTAGAGAACAATGAAGCCGTTAGCACTTTAGAACGTGCTGCAATTAAAACATTTGGGGTTGTGACTTTTTTGCCATTAATTGTTACATTTATTGTTCGTATGTGAACAGAAATAGAAGATGCCCTTGTTTTTGTCACATGTACATTACAGCACAGTGAAAGTATTTCTTTACATATCTCAACTTTGGAAGTGGGGTCACGGTGGCTTAGTGGTTAGCACGTTCACCTCACACCTCCAGGGTTGGGGGTTCGATTCCCACCTCCACCTTGTGTGTGTGGAGTTTGCATGTTCTCCCCGTGCCTCGGGGGTTTCCTCCGGGTACTCCGGTTTCCTCCCCCGGTCCAAAGACATGCATGGTAGGTTGATTGGCATATCTGGAAAATTGTCCGTAGTGTGTGATTGCGTGAGTGAATGAGAGTGTGTGTGTGCCCTGTGATGGGTTGGCACTCCGTCCAGGGTGTATCCTGCCTTGATGCCCGATGACGCCTGAGATAGGCACAGGCTCCCCGTGACCCGAAGTAGAAGATGAATGAATGAATGAATGAACTTTGGAAGTTGGGGTCATAGCGCAGGGTCAGACATGATACAGAAGCAGTGAAGGTTTAGGGGCCTTGCTTAGGGGCCCAACAGTGGCAGCTTGACCCTGATCTTCTAATCAACATCCCAGAGCCGTAACCACTTGATAAAAAACATCACCATATTAAACGCTGTAGGCAAAAAGGATTAGAACTGGATCGCTAGAACATGAGCTCGAACATGGAACATGGCTCGCTAATGGACCTCATCTTCTTGAGCTTCTGCATAGCTAATTAAGAACATTTAATTAAGCATATTAAAAGCTAGCTAGCTTATTTGAACAGGAATTGTAATGTTTATCATTATACTTTGTCAAGAAAACAACCACTTGTTGAATGGTTCAGGAAAGTTCCTGCGAGCTCCAGCTAACGTTACATCAGTATTTTTAACCCCATTGAAAGTTATTTATTCAAACTAGCTCATATTATCAACTAAACCACAAGCGAAGGTGGTGTTTATTTCTAGAGGCCGTGCTCCTGGATCCTCTGACCGAGTGTCAGGTGCCACGTTTCATTAAAGCTGGATCTTCTCATTCAAAAACGCTGTCAACAGAAAGGTAAAAACATGAAGAAGAAATGACCGATAAGAAAAAAAAACTGCTCAGATGTGATGATTACGGAGAGAACGCAGTAGTCACGTTTCCTCTTTCACCGTACGTGGTCCTACTGTAGGTCATCTAGTTAAAGATTCCTTGAGGTTTAATGATGCATTCATGACTCTGAGTGTCGGTCTGAGTCATAATTGGCACAGAGCAAAGCAGTCGAGAACAAAAAACAACATAACGTCCCGCTCTCACTTTCTCATACCACAAGCTCAGACACATCCAGAAGTTTCTGCGGGTTTTAAATGACCTCACAAAACAACTCCTGCTTACAGTCGACCCTATCTGGATTATCTCTAGTCTACATGTGATGACTTTTTGCTGTACTTAGAAAAGAACACAAACAGCCCGTTTACTCCAAACTCACTTCTAGTGCACGTGTAAAAGCGACAGAGTCAGATCACAGATTCAACACAACAGCTGATGTGCACTCAGAAATACGACAGGATGAGAAAAATCTTTACTTCCAGACGCTTCACTGGGTCCATGTTGGTTATATAAACATACTGACAAATTCTTAACATTCTTAAGAGGACGGATTTACAGACACTTTCCCGTTGGAACAATATTGTGAACTTCAGGAAACTTTATTTGTTGATTTTGTAACTGAATCTGAGCATTTACTCTGTGGGGTAAAGAAAACCTTTTAAAAAAAAAAAAAGGGTTTATTTTATAGACGCCGGAGAACCGGATGGAAACTTGAAACGGAAAAATCGAACCAGAATTGTTTTTTTTTCTAGAGAAATCTGGAGGCTTGCTTATTTATTTATTTATTTATTTATTTATTTATTTATTTATTTATTTATTAATTAATGTATATTATCTGTATTATTAATTTAGTGCCACCTACAACAGTGGATTCAGATTCATCTAACTCGGTGGTTAAGGTGTTGTGAGTCGTGAGTTTTTTACCCCAGAGCCACCGAGCTGCCACTCCTGTGGCCCCTGAGCAAGGCCCTTAACCCTCAATTGCTCATCTGTATAAATGAGATAAATGTAAGTCGCTCTGTAAGGGACGTTTACCAAATAATGTCAATGTATGTACAGTATAAGTCCAAATCTTGTCTCTCAGCACAGGGGAACAAAGGGTCTAAAAACTTATGTACATGTGATAGTTCAGTTTTTTTCTTTTTAATAAATTTACAGACATTTCTAAAAATTGTGTGTAAATTTATGAGAAAATAAAGGATTTGAATGATTGTGCTGTTATTAGAATCTACTGTATATGCAATAAACAGTGCAAAACATATGATTTGATTCTGTCTCATAGCTCCACATTTCAGACGTTTACTGCCTTTATGTTTCTGTAATAAGTGAGTTTACAGTATGTAGTTTTTCTGTGTGTAGAAAATTTCATGTCATGTCGAAAGGTGCTGGAGTTTTCCTTCGAGTCCTTATTCATTGTTAGAAGGTTATCGCACCCCTCAACATGTCACGGCATGTCGGTAGTGGAGACTCCTCTTCAGCGTGATGTAAATTGCTCAGTATTTTTGTGGTGTAATTTCATTTCTTCATCTGCACAGACTTGATCAGTGTGGGGTTTTTTCTTTTACGAAATGAGTGATAAAAAACTGCCTGTAACACAAGCTGACGCATCGCAGTGTGTTGAGATGAATGTAAAATGACACGTTTACCCTTTTGTCAGGTCACAGCTCGGTACAGGACGGTCACTGAACTCTGTGAACATAAACCATGGTGAACATCCATAAGTGAAATTGTGGTCCTTCTGCTTTTTTGTAGCCTGTTGTTCGACCCCCTGTACCCTCTCACGGCGTGCCTCCGTACCGCGCCGTGTCTGCCCGCCTGCGCCCCTGCGTCTTCTCCCAGAGCACACCGACAGGCCTGGACCGAGTGGGCTGGCGCAAACCACGCCGAGTCCTCAGTGGTGAGTGTGTGTGTGTGTGTGTGTGTGTGTGTGTGTTTATGAAAGAGAGACATTGCATGGTTGCTTTTTGTTACATGATAGATTGGTGTGTGTGTGTGTGTGTGTGTGTGTGTGTGTGTCTGCGCTGTACAGATGGGAACTCAGGCCCCGACGACTGTGTGAGTGAGGAGGATGGCAGTTTTGATGAGCTTACAGATGGAACACCGTATCTGCAGCCAGAGGTCGATCTGTCCACTTTAAACCAGGTCAGTAATCAGACACGTGAGTGTGTGTGAGAGTGTGTGTGTGAGAGTGTGTGTGTGAGAGTGTGTGTGTGAGAGTGTGTGTGTGAGAGTGTGTGTGTGAGAGTGTGTGTGTGAGAGTGTGTGTGTGAGAGTGTGTGTGTGAGAGTGTGTGTGTGTGTGAGAGTGTGTGTGTGAGAGTGTGTGTGTGAGAGTGTGTGTGTGAGAGTGTGTGTGTGAGTGTGTGTGTGTGAGAGTGTGTGTGTGAGAGTGTGTGTGTGAGAGTGTGTGTGTGTGAGTGTGTGTGTGAGTGTGTGTGTGTGTGAGTGTGTGTGTGAGTGTGTGTGTGAGTGTGTGTGTGAGTGTGTGTGTGAGTGTGTGAGTGTGTGTGTGAGTGTGTGTGTGAGTGTGTGTGTGAGTGTGTGTGTGTGTGCGAGTGGTTGTGTGTGTGTGTGTGTGTGTGTGTGTGTGTGTGTGAGTGTGTGTGTGTGTGAGTGTGTGTGTGAGTGTGAGTGTGTGTGTGTGCGAGTGGTTGTGTGTGAGTGTGTGTGTGTGTGTGTGTGTGATTGACTGTGACTGAAGTTGTTGATTAATTAATTAGTTATAAATGTTTTATAAAGGAATAACAACAATAAAACAACTCTTTTACTTAACTGAAATGTTGCCATAGATACAGTAACTCCTCTTTAACAGCCCACTCTGTAGTGGTTTATTTGTTCTCTAACAGCAGGACACTTTATGTTTTATTCCTCTTTGCACTGTGTAACTCTGTGTGGCTCCATTATATAAAATCTGTTCCATACTCTAGCAGCTTTGGGTGTAAAACCCTGTGTGGATTTATCAGGTCTGTATTCACAAAGTCCTCCAATGTTTCACTGCTGCAATCAAGTCTGTGTGAAATTTACTGCTATGAAATATACAGAACCGAGAATAAACATACATATCGTCGCTGTCAGGCGGAAACCTCGTATCTCCAAAACCGTTATTTTTCAGGAAATTAAAAAAACTCCGTACCTTATCTGCAGTGCACAGGGTTTAGTCCGCGTTGCAGTGGATTGTCTTGCACTAAATTCCTGTCCTCAGACGAGCACCAGAACTAGCGGGGGTCAAGATTTTTTTTTCTTTGAGCCCAGTGTTTTGAAGACATTTACCTCAGAAGACGTGTTGATTCGTTGCGACTCTTCTTGAGGAGAAATATGCCGTGAAGCTCTCCTGCGGAGTGAGGAAGAGGTGGACAGTTGAAGTGTCCAATGGAGTTATGAGATTTGCGCTCAAGCTATTTTCAAGACTTTAGATTGGTTAATAACTTGTTAAAATAACAGACCCACGTGGGGACTGACCAATAGCATCCATATGTTTAAAATTATATGAAATTGACAAAATTTGGACATACGAGGTTTCCGCCCGACAGCGACGATATGTATAAATATTCATATTTATTCTTGGTATAGTATTGAGAAAAAGAAAACATTGGAACCCTTTACAAAGCCAAGCAATGGTTGTATTGTGAGCTTCAACAGCACCCTCACAATAACGCAGCTTTTCTTTGCGAGTGCTGGTAAATATGAAGTTAATCGCACCTCAGAGGCTACGAGGATTAACGAGCTTTGCTTCACGCGTGTTAGACAGATCCGTCTTTACTGAGTTGTGAGATTCCATGCTGTTTCATGTCGAATTGATTCTTTTTTAATACAGCTCGATGAATCATGACTCGTGTATCACGCTCAGGGTTTTCTAGCACATCTCATGCAGCATAATCTGTGTGATTGCTCTTGATAAGTTAAAGATCACTTTGTCAGGTCGTACACACTTACGTTACGTCTGCTTTCACCAAGAAGCCACACGACTCCAGCTCGAAGCTTGTCCTCAGAGCTCCTGCCGCGAGCCGAGCCGGTCCATCTTTACCACAGCATTAGTCACTCATTTGCACATCAAGGATTATTTGCATGTGGAATAAATGACAATGGGTTTAGTGAAGGAGGCGAATTCATTCTCAGAAGGAGCCTTTATTTAAATGACATGCACTCAGTTGTGTTTTCCTCCCTGCACATGACCTGGTGTCCCTTTGCTCGGTCAGACGTAATTTAATACAGGATTTCTTCTCTGGGGTTTTCAGTATAAGAGAAAGTACAAAAGATATAGAATACTGTGTGTGTGAGCATGTATGTGTGTGTGTGTGTGTGTGTGTGTGTGTGAGAGAGAGAAAGCATGTTTGTGTGTGTGAGCATGTGTGTGTGTATGTGTGTGTGAGCATGTGAGAGCGTGTGTGTGTGTGAGAGAGAGCGTGTGTATGTGAGAGAGCGTGTGTATGTGAGTGTGAGAGAGCGTGTGTATATGAGAGAGCGTGTGTATGTGAGAGAGCGTGTGTGTGTGTGAGAGAGATCATGTGTGTGAGAGTGTGTGTGTGTGTGTGAGCGTGTGTAATCATGCGTGTGTGTAAGCGTCTTTGTGTTTCTAGGTGGAGATTCTGAAGAGGTGATGTGGTCTTTCTGTGTGTGTGTGTGTGTGTGTGTGTGTGTGTGTGTGTGTGTTGCTGGGTGGGGTTACTGATGATATTTTGTGGTGATGCCGTCTATGAGCTGTGTGTGTGTTAACAGAGCATTCATACTTTCCAGTCATTACACTACACGGGTTCAGAGTGTCATGGGGTTTGGTAACAAATCCACAATTCCACATTATTTCTATGACTAAGTTCTGTAACTAAACACTCGGTAACTAAGCTAAATTTAGTGTAGCTAACAGACATGTGGGCGGAGCTAGAAGTCATTCAGAACACTGACTAATAAAATGCAGTAATTACAGAGTTATAATAAACACTGGGGCTAAATCTCAGATCACTAAAGGAACGTGTCTTCTCCTAACTTTAATATTAAACTTCTTATAGCAACAAACAAAGAAATAGTATAATTATTACAGTAAATACATAAAGTGACTTGTAAAGTGCCATAAATGTAGTTATTATATGTGGTATTAAGACTACCGTAAATATGCTAACAAACGGGCAGAGTTCAATATAATTAATATAATTACCAAAAAAAATACATTAACAAACGGACGAAGTAAAATGCATTTCAGTCAATATACTGACGATACATTAAATCTAGGAGCATTACAACCATAAATAAACTAACAAACGGACAAACTGAAACACATCTTAGGAGCGTTATAACAACAGCCACAAGCGTAAACGTACTAACAGATTGTGTTTGCTTCAGCTGCAGACATTACCGTAATGCCTGTATTAGCACGCCTAGCATAACAACTTTACAGCGTGGTCAGTTAGATTAACGCTACAGGTAGATGCATCACTTTAAGTTCTCACTGTGTGGACCATATGGTGCTGAGAGAACTACGATGCTCAGACTTTCACTCACAAGCGATCGAATTTACAGACCGAGTTCTTTTTATGTGTCTCCACCTCAGTATATCTCGTCAGGACATGTCGTTTACGCCGAGGCTCTTTGGGACCACGTGACGATGGGTGAGCAGGAGCTGGCCTTCAAAGCCGGGGACGTCATCCGGGTACTGGACGCCCAGGAGAAAGACTGGTGGTGGGGGCTGGTGGGCGAGCGGCAGGCCTGGTTCCCCTCCAGCTTTGTGAGAGTAAGTGTAGAATGAGCTGAGCTCGGGTTCCCTCAGAGCGACGAGCGTGAAACAAAGCCACGCTCAGGCCACGCTGAGCCATGGAAACTTCTGAATGGCTCCTGGGGTTGAGTTAAGAGGGCACCGAAGGAGCGTCACCATGGTTACGGCTATTGATTGGCAGGTGTTGCGGGAGGTGGGGGTCATGGGAACGGCGAGGTTTCTAAAGGATGGTGGAAGTACTGTAAGTTTGTCTTCTTAGGGAGCAAATATGGAGGTTTTGACCTCTTGATTTACTTTGCAGCAGATCAGGTAGTGTCGAGTGGAACTGAACAAATACGACGTTTGCTCAGTGTCAAAGCTTAACATAGCTTAAACATGTAAAAAATGAATTAACCAAAGCCTTTAATATATTACTGGGATTTTAATATTTATGGAAAGTTCACATGGTGTCCTTTTGTCTCGTAGGTGCGTGTGAATCAGGAGGACTCGCCCGGTGACGGTGTGGAGAACTCTCCGGAACAACAGGAGGCTCTTTCTAAAGAACCACGCAGCCAGACGTCTGAACACCGAGAGCAGATGAGGGCTAACGTGGTCCAGGAGATCATGAACACCGAGCGCGTCTACATCAAACACCTCCGAGACATCTGTGAGGTGAGCTGCTGTCACTCCACACTTTAATTCCACCTCGTTATGTTTCATCATGTTTTTATGTATCAACGTGATCAACATTAGAAGCGTCTCAAGGATGAAGACTCTGAATGAATTGTTTAATGTTCACACGCCATGTACAGCCGACGCGTACAAGTTTCCACACCTTCGACGTCTTACTTTATAACAATAAGACTTCATTTAATTATTTTATTCATCTGATTTCTCGTTGTAAAATAATCACTGGGATGTATTTGGACATCCCATCATTTTAGTACAGTATTAAAATACACTTTAAAGTATTACACAATGTATAGAGTGTATACATTTCAGACACTATTTTGTATCTGAACCGATTTAAAGGCCACGTCCACAAGCAACAACAATCTAAATAGAAGGTCAATACACACCCTCATAAAAACGGCTCCATTTGATAGCTCGTTGTTCCACGATGCTTTACAAACACACATCACACACTACTTTCATTAGTCAAAGTAAAAAATGAACAGTTTCCGGATGATTTTGTGTTCTAAAGTGGGAAAAAAAATGTTTTATTAAAATTTTCACATTTAATTTCCATTGTCTCAAAGCAGATTTACAAAAGAGAAAATAGATAAATAAATAAATAAATAAATAAATAAATATAGAATACTAAGAAGAAAAAATAAGGATAAAATTAAATTCATTAATATATACAATTAAAGTGTAAAATTCATTTAAAAATATGAACTTAAAATTTAAAATACTATACATCTAAACGTTTGCCTTTCACTTTGCACCTATAATCTTCTCCAGTATTTTCAGTTCTCTTAGCTGTGATACATCAGCTGTTCAGTAAAATTGTGTATTATTATTTAAATAGTATTAGTAGTAATAATAGGCCTCGTTGTTGTAGCTCTGTCCTGGAAAATCTTGGTTCGTTACTAAAATCAGCACATTTTTAACATGATAACACGGTGACTCAGGACTCAGTGGAGGGATTTGCATTTCTTTATCTAAAACCCTCATTGTGTCTAATCCTTCCCAGATAAAAGAATCACAGCAGGAATCTTTCTCACTGTGCGTTTTTCACATCGAGCTCCATGTGTGGTTTTCGTGGTTCTCACTGCTGCCCCCTGAAGGAAAGAAAAGTCGATCCTTCATAGGATACTTTCTTCTTTCTTCAGTGACAGGGTTTTTCTCTCTCTCTCTCCCTCTGTGTGTGTGTGTGTGTGTGTGTGTGTGTGTGTGTGTGTGTGTTTAGGGATATATTCGTCAGTGCAGGAAACACCCAGGCATGTTCACAGACACCCAGCTCAAGACCATCTTCAGCAACATCGAAGAGATCTACAAATTCCAACGAAAGTTCCTGAAGGATCTAGAAAAAAATTATGACAAAGAAAACCCTCATCTGAGTGAGATTGGGTCATGCTTCCTTCAACAGGTACATATATTTAAAGAAAAGAGAGAAAAGAGAGAAAGCCGGTGAAGGGTGAAGAAAGGACAGTTTATAATTATAACAACGATCTCTTTATATCAACTTGTTTCATTAACATTTTATTAAATTATTAACATTAAATGTTATAAAATGAACTACTTTAATATCCAGGTCTGCTCAGTGTAAAGAAGACTGTAAAGGCTGTGGAGGTTTTGGAGGTTTGTTCTGCTTTGCTTTAACACGTGATTCTCCTTCTCACACATTCCGTCGTCTCCGTCAGGGTGAAGGTTTCTCCATATACTCGGAGTATTGTAACACACACCCGGCGGCGTGCACAGAGCTGCAGCGACTGATGAAGCAGGGACGCTATAAACACTTCTTCGAGGCCTGTCGCCTCCTGCAGCAGATGATTGACATCTCCATCGCCGGCTTCCTGCTCACGCCTGTGCAGAAGATCTGCAAATACCCACTTCAGCTGGGCGAGCTGCTCAAGTACACACCAAAAGGCCACAGGTAACATTCACACACACACACACACACACACACACACACACACACACACATTTTTTTCAAAATTAAATTTTTATGTTCATTTTTAAATTATTTTGAATAATTCAGCAAGAAGATGCATGACGTGTCTTTAAAATATCCTAAAATTCTACATAGCTTTTATTTTACAAATGTTTACAGTTGGCTTCTAATAAAATTGCTATTTAAACTGATTAGTAAAATAAAAAAGTTGTATAATAAAGTTTTGCTCCAAAAAAAAAATCCATAAATTCATGCGCTTAAAGTTTGCATTTTAGTGCTTTATATATGACAACATAACAAAATTATTCACACAAAACATGAATATTCTAGAAAGCTTTTCTTATAGACCGATAAACACAGTGAATTATTTATCACATTATTAACAGCCTTATTATCATCTGCTTTTATTACATGAATCATTAACGTGCTCGTTTCAGTGACTACGCCGGAGTGTGTAAAGCCCATGAGGCGATGAAGAACGTGGCCAGTCTGATCAACGAGAGGAAGAGGAGGCTGGAGAGCATCGACACCATCGCTCACTGGCAGGAGGCCATCGTTCACTGGGAGGTGAGGACGGAGCGCTGATCTCCGATGTTGTCTCAGCTGCACTTCAGCATGACTGAGTCACTCAGCTGTACAACTTTTCACACTCTGGTTGACACGTGTTCGGGGAAAAAAATGCGGTCGAAAAGGTCAAACACGACTTCAGTGTAGTTTAAGGGGCCGGGTTTTGTTTTTTAAACATGGTTTAAAGTCAGGCAGCTTCATGGTATTAAGAAGAAAATTATCACAAATATTTGGAGTTTGTCACACACACACATACACACACCACACACACTGAGGCTCGTTAGATAAGGAATTAAAGATTCTTAGGTTCCTAAAATGTTTTTTATATATATATATATATATATATATATATATATATATATATATATATATATATATATATATATATAGGGGGGCACGGTGGCTTAGTGGTTAACACGTTCGCCTCACACCTCCAGGGTTGGGGGTTCGATTCCCGCCTCCACCTTGTGTGTGTGGAGTTTGCATGTTCTCCCCGTGCCTCGGGGGTTTCCTCCGGGTACTCCGGTTTCCTCGCCCCGGTCCAAAGACATGCATGGTAGGTTGATTGGCATCTCTGGAAAATTGTCCCTAGTGTGTGATTGCGTGAGTGAATGAGAGTGTGTGTGTGTGTGTGTGCCCTGCGATGGGTTGGCACTCCGTCCAGGGTGTATCCTGCCTTGATGCCCGATGACACCTGAGATAGGCACAGGCTCCCCGTGACCCGAGGTAGTTCGGATAAGCGGTAGATGATGAATGAGAGATTTAAAGAATTATTCATATGTGTACGTTGCGTTTCAGCCTTGCACACCCTCAGCTCAATACCCGTGCTGTCCACCAGGGGGCAACCTCACTGAGAAACAATACATTACATTGCTGTATAATGTACATAGATCACAGTGATTCCTTGCTGTCAGTGATTTTATTAGTTATTACAATTGTAATCAAAATATTTTCTATTATTTATTTATTATTCTTTTTATTAAACAATTTATTTCTAAAATATTTATTACTTTATAAAAATAACTGTCATGCGCCGCTTGTGTTTTTGGTCAGGGTGAAGATGTGCTATCCCGGAGCTCTGAGCTTATTCATTCGGGTGAGCTGACGCGTGTGGTTCGTGCCGGGAAGACGCAGCAACGCAGCTGCTTCCTGTTCGACCACCAGCTGGTCTTCTGTAAAAAGGACGTCCTGTGGCGGGACCTTCTGCACTACCGTGGACGCCTTAACACAGACATCTTGGTACCGCTGGATCTGCCTGACGGGCGTCATCCGGACCTGGGAACGCTGCGAAACGCCGTCGCCCTGCGTAACCACGACACGCTGGAGGTGTTGTGTGTGCTGAGCTGTAGGAAAGCCCAGGACAAGCAGCTGTGGCTGGAGGCTTTCAGTCGAGAACGCAGACGTGTGAAAGAGGACCAGGAGATGGGTGAGTCTGGAGGCTTTACCTCAGTCTCTTACAAAGCCTTGACACTTAGAAAAAAGGCAGAGAAAGGTCTATTATCATTTATATATATTTTTAATTTAAAGTAAGTAATATATTTATTATTAGGCTTAATCTGTATGAACATCCTCTATACACATCAATGTGTAAGATGTTCTGAACAATAAAAAGATAATGTTGTGATAACGCTGTGGTATAAATAGAAATAATAGAAGGAACCATGTGGTGATGTGATATAACAAACTGTTTCATCTCTCTCACAGGAATGGAGATTAGTGAAACCCAAAGGAAGCAAGCGATTCAAAATGCCAGAAAATCCAAGCAAGGCAAAATGAAAAGTAAGATCAGTTTTTTATAGAAAAAAAAACTTTTTATATATATATATATATATATATATATATATATACAGTATGTATATGTGTGTGTATATATATAATAAAACTATAATTAGCTACCAGTAACATCCACTGCTAACATCTACCAGTAAGATTACCCAATAACATCTACCACTAATATCTACTAGTAACATCCACCGCTAACATCTACTAGTAACATCTACCACTAATATCTACCACTAACATCCACTGCCAACATCCACTGCTAACATATACCACTTACATTTACCACTAACATCCACCGCTAACATCTATCATTAACATCCATTGCTAACATCTCCCACTATCACCTTCAACTAACATCTACTGCTAAACATCTACGCTTAACATTACTCAATAACATCTAACACTAAACATCTACCGCTAAATATCTACCACTAACATTTCTCACTAACAACGACCATTAACATCTGGCACTGAATGCAGGAGATTTACAATAAATAAATAAATAAATACAATAAAGATATAAAATAAAACTATAATTAGCTCATGTGAGCTAACGTTAATTCTGTATGCATGTGTGTGTTTGTTTTCCCAGATATAAAATACGCAGGTCACCCAGTGTCTCATCACCACCAACCCTTACACCCTGTCCACCAGCGCCACATCACTGTACCCACCAGTATCCCCCAGCAGCAGGTCTTTTCTTTAGCAGAACCCAAGAGGAAACCTGCACATCTTTGGTACACGTTCACGCGCAACGCTCTTTTCAGGAAATGACCAGAAAAATAAAAACTTTTATACATATTCTTTAAACGACGATATGAAGAAGTTCCTCGTACGGTCCCGGTGCCAATGTGAAGGACGAAAGAAAACAACAAATGAATGAAGTCTGTGTGTGTGTATATGTGTGTGTGTATATGTGTGTGTGTATATGTGTGTGTGTATATGTGTGTATATGTGTGTATATGTGTGTGAGTGTGTGTGAGTGTGTGTGTGTGTGTGTGTGTCTGTGTGTGTGTGTGTGTGTTTGTTTGGTACCAAAATTGTTGATAGTCTATATGTTTTTGTGTTGCTGGTGTGGTAACGGTGCTGCTTGTATAAGATTTTGTATCGTTCTGTTCACCACATCACCGTATGTTAAAAGCGACAACGCTGTGTATTCATCAGGCTTGTTGTTTAATTTTATAAAGGTAAGGCTGGAACCTTTTTAAAAAGTTAGTCCTAACTTTAGAAAAGTCAAACACTGCACTAATAACCTCATGTTCTGTAAATAAACACTTAGAAAAAGAAAAGTACACCTGCGTATAAACCTACTGTGACTTGTTGTTTACTCATGCACACGTTTTTCTGCACATCTTAAGTCTTGTTCACAAATGGTCTCGATCACCCCAGACATCCCGAGTTCTTCTGTTTGTCTGTAG
Organism: Tachysurus vachellii; assembly: GCF_030014155.1. Lineage (NCBI taxonomy): Eukaryota > Metazoa > Chordata > Actinopteri > Siluriformes > Bagridae > Tachysurus > Tachysurus vachellii. The sequence goes on from NC_083484.1 coordinate 2,404,922, forward strand.
ACATACTGGACATTTAACACGTTCATCACTGGAACCAATAGAATAGACTGAAAGTAAAGTACAGGTCATGCAGGGTTTCTTTTTTTTGCCCAGTCCTACCCTCCTCTACAGGAATATAGACCACATTTGATAAAACATGATAAAATGGCCTTCCGGTGGAGATTAGGTAGATATGCAGAGGACACCTCACTGTGTTCTTGCACATTGGGTCACTCTTGTGAAGAATATGTGACGCAATGCCCTATAGGAAGGCCCTATACACAAGAAAGCACAATGAAGTGCCCTATAGATTGACCATGCAGTACAGAATACATGATACAGAGGGCAGTTTGTTGTATTTCCTTGCACATAGGGGCACCTTAGTGGAGAACATGTGATGCAGTTCTCTATATCAGCCCTATGGGCGAGAGAACATGATGAAGTGCTTGGTAGGATTTATCCTTTTTTAATCCCCTCTGATCACAGAAGATAAGTAAAAAAGTTCCTTCCTGGCTGTAAGAACACCGAGACCTCTGCTGCTCTAAACTGAACGGATCTCTCAGATAACAGACTTAAAGAAACAGGAGCTCAGCAGGTGAGGATAAAATTACACGCGTTGACCGGATGCTCAGAAACGCCGCTCACCTGCATGTACACACGTGCAGCCGGTGGGATCAGAGCGCGGACGTGGCGGATATGAGCTCCTTATTGTTATTCATTTGGTAGAATAAGCTTAAGGCTTGAGGAATGTACCGGCGGCATGGAGACGCGCGGAGACAGCAGTCAGGGGAGCGAAGATGATGCGCCACCGGAGGACCGTATCAGCGTGAGTCACTTTATCAAGCGTCAGGGCTTCTCTTCTCTTCTCTTCTCTTCTCTTCTCTTCTCTTCTCTTCTCTTCTCTTCTCTTCTCTTCTCTTATTCTTTTCTCTTCTCTTCTCTTCTCTTCTCTTCTCTTCTCTTCTCTTATTCTTTTCTCTTCTCTTCTCTTCTCTTCTCTTATTCTCTTCTCTTCTCTTCTCTTATTCTCTTCTCTTCTCTTCTCTTCTCTTCTCTTCTCTTCTCTTCTCTTCTCTTATTCTTTTCTCTTCTCTTCTCTTCTCTTCTCTTCTCTTCTCTTCTCTTCTCTTCTCTTCTCTTCTCTTCTCTTCTCTTCTCTTCTCTTCTCTTCTCTTCTCTTATTCTCTTCTCTTCTCTTCTCTTCTCTTATTCTCTTCTCTTCTCTTCTCTTCTCTTATTCTCTTCTCTTGTCTTCTTTTCTCTTCTCTTCTCTTCTCTACCAATAATCTTCTCTTCTCTTCTCTTCTCTTCTCTTCTCTTCTCTTCTCTACCAATAATCTTCTCTTCTCTTCTCTTCTCTTCTCTTGTCTTCTTTTCTCTTCTCTTCTCTTCTCTTCTCTTCTCTTCTCTACCAATAATCTCTTCTCTTCTCTTCTCTACCAATAATCTTCTCTTCTCTTCTCTTCTCTTCTCTTCTCTTCTCTTCTCTTCTCTTCTCTTATTCTCTTCTCTTCTCTTCTCTTCTCTTATTCTCTTCTCTTCTTTTCTCTTCTCTTCTCTTATTCTCTTCTCTTCTCTTCTCTTATTCTCTTCTCTTCTCTTCTCTTCTCTTATTCTCTTCTCTTCTCTTCTCTTATTCTCTTCTCGTCTTCTTTTCTCTTCTCTTCTCTTCTCTACCAATAATCTTCTCTTCTCTTCTCTTCTCTACCAATAATCTTCTCTTCTCTTCTCTTCTCTTCTCTTCTCTACCAATAATCTCTTCTCTTCTCTTCTCTTCTCTTCTCTTCTCTTCTCTTCTCTTATTCTCTTCTCTTGTCTTCTTTTCTCTTCTCTTCTCTTCTCTACCAATAATCTTCTCTTCTCTTTTCTTATCCTCTTCTCTTCTCTTCTCTTCTCTTCTCTTCTCTTCTCTACCAATGATCTTCTCTTTTCTTATCCTCTTGTCTTCTTTTCTCTTCTCTTTTCTTATCCTCTCTTTTTTCTTTTCTTTTCTTCTCCTCTCCTCTTTACTTTTCTTTTCTACCAATAATATTCTCTTCTCTCTACTTTTATTCTTTACTCTCTCATCTCATCTCATCTCATCTCATCTCATCTCATCCAATAATATTCTCTTCTCTCTACTTTTATTCTCTACTTTACTCTCTCAGAAATAAAGAAATTGCCTACTTATGCACTTGCGTGTTTTGACCATAAAATACCGTTAGAGAATTAAATTATTATTTTCTAATCCAGTCTCCAGTAGCACCCAGGTGAGGATTTTTATTTAAAATGTATAATGTCTATGCAGAATTGATCAATTTGCACAGTAAAGATGCACAAACCACACAAACAATCAATCAAATAAATGATATCTAAAGATTTCCCAGCACCTGTAAGTGATTTTCACCCCCACGTTATGTGCCATATGAGCAAACACTCATTGCAGTTCCTCCTGAGAGGTTTTTATACTATTAAGCAGCGGTCCTCGGTTAGCTCATTGTAAGTAAGTAAAACGAGGGGATGAGATGACATGACATGAATAATGAATGTTCACTGAAACGCCATAAGGCTGAACAGGTTAACTCATACACACAGCAGTGAGAGAAACACAGTGGGGGACGTTTTCCACCAGGAAACTGGGGACCGGTCCTCGCTTCTACATTACACAAAACCACTGCTTTTAACAGCAAAAAGTCTAAACATGTCAACAATAACAACATTTACATTTTTACTCAGAATGAAGTGTACAGAATACATTGCCTACCTAGCAAAGCAATAAATAAATAGATAAAAAGAAATTTAAATGAAGTGTTTGTATCTCTACAACTAAATATATACAGTATCCCCAAAACAAATTTTACACAAGTATAAAGATAAAAAGTAATGATTACAGATGTCCATGTGTGAGATATATTTTTAAAAAAGAAAAGATGAAATACTAAATTCCATTAATTCATCAAAAAAAAAAATCTATAAAGGAAATATACATATATAATATGAAGGAGACTGTAATGAACATTAAAAGATTTATTGCAAGATTTATTGAACATGGTTGAGAAAAATCTGGTGGTTTTCATGGTGAGGTTGATGGATTGAACTCGTTACTTCGTTATTGTGTAAATACGGTTTAATTTAGAATACAAAATCTGTTTTGCATCAGATTGAGGTTGTCTGTGTGTGTGTGGGTTTGTGTGTGTGTGTGTGTGTGTGTGTGTCAGAGGTTAGAGTTTTGGATTAACACTGACTGGCGCAGCTCTTTCTTATCATTGTCACATATCACAATAGCGGCGGTTGGAATTACCGGTTCATCTCACTCAAACTCTGAAAGGGATCCAACTGGGTTACACTGTCTGCTAGTAACATCCACCGCTAACATCTACCAGTAACATCCACCACTAACATTCACTGCTAACATCTACCACTGACATCCACCGCTAACATCTACCAGTAACATCCACCACTAACATTCACTGCTAACATCTACCACTGACATCCACCGCTAACATCTACCAGTAACATCCACTGCTAACATTCACTGCTAACATCTACCACTGACATCCACCGCTAACACCTACCAGTAACATCCACCGCTAACATCTACCAGTAACATCCACTGCTAACATTCACTGCTAACATCTACCACTGACATCCACCGCTAACATCTACCAGTAACATTCACTGCTAACATTCACTGCTAACATCTACCACTGACATCCACCGCTAACACCTACCAGTAACATCCACCGCTAACATTCACTGCTAACATCTACCAGTGACATCCACCGCTAACATCTACCAATAACATCCACCGCTAACATCTACCAGTAACATCCACCGCTAACATTCACTGCTAACATCTACCAGTAACATCCACCGCTAACATCTACCAGTAACATCCACCGCTAACATTCACTGCTAACATCTACCACTGACATCCACCGCTAACATCTACCAATAACATCCACCGCTAACATCTACCAGTAACATCCACCGATAACATTCACTGCTAACATCTACCACTGACATCCACCGCTAACATCTACCAATAACATCCACCGCTAACATTCACTGCTAACATCTACCACTGACATCCACCGCTAACATCTACCAATAACATCCACCGCTAACATCTACCAGTAACATCCACCGCTAACATTCACTGCTAACATCTACCACTGACATCCACTGCTAACATCTACCAGTAACATCCACCGCTAACATCTACCAGTAACATCCACCGCTAACATTCACTGCTAACGTCTACCACTGACATCCACCGCTAACATCTACCAGTAACATCCACCGCTAACATTCACTGCTAACATCTACCACTGACATCCACCTCTAACATCTACCAGTAACATCCACCGCTAACATTCATTGCTAACATCTACCAGTAACATCCACCGCTAACACCTACCAGTAAGATTGCCCAATAACATCGACCATTAAAATCTACCATTAACATCTACCACTAATATCTACCAGTAACATCCACCGCTAACGTCTCCCACTAACGTCAACCGCTAACATTTTCCAGTAACGTCTACCAGTAACATCCACCGCTAACATCTACCACCTATCTAAAAAAAAAAAAAAAGCATTATTACCACTAACATTACCCAATAACATCCACCATTACATTCTACCACTAACATCTACCAGTAACATCCACCGCCAACATCCACTGCTAACATTTACCACTTACCTTTACCACTAACATCCACCGCTAACATCTATCATTAACATCCATTGCTAACATCTCCCACTATCACCTTCAACTAACATCTACTCCTAAACATCTACGCTTAACATTACTCAATAACATCTAACACTAAACATCTACCACTAAATATCTACCACTAACATTTCTCACTAACATCGACCATTAACATCTGGCACTGAATGCAGGAGATTTACTCTAGACCGAGTAGGAAAAGAGATAGCAGCGTCCTACATCTTCTCTTTAGTTATGTTCTGAAAACTGCTTTAGTGAATTTCTTCTTTCTATGAAGTTCTAATTGTAGTCAAGTTCACATCTTTCCAGTCTTGAAGTTGTATGTGTGTGTGATGTAACGTGTTGTCTACAGGTGAAGGATGTGTCCGTGGAGGTGGCCACGGTGGACGCTATGCTCGATAAGCTGTGTAAGAAATACAGCAGACGCAGGAGGAGAGCAAAGAAGGTGAAGAAAGCGAAGAAGAAGCCGCTGGTGAACCTGCAGCATCTGGTCCTGATTATTACAGTGGTGGTGTTTGTCATCGTGGTGATCATGTGGTCACTTCTGTGGGTTTTCACATGTAAGTGTAACACACAGAGAGTTCACAGGGTACAGGGTTCACGTCTTAGCGTATAATGGAAGTAAAGTGATGCATTAATTCTTTGGTCGTTTTGTTAAATAACCTTGTTTTTATTTTACAGTTCGGAGAGAAAGCAACAGTGGTGTGTACTTCGCTGGTATGTTCCGTGTTGCCAATGTGGAATTCATACCAGAGTACCGGTACGCAGACTCCACCGAATTTGTTTCCATGGCAAATCAGATCCAACACGTGGTAAGTGAATAACGACTTATATAACATGCTGTGAAGAAGCAGAGTCACTGTTAACCACCACAATGTTGATTATTTTCTCATTACAGCACGTCCTGAAGTGTTGGATTCCTCTTTACCTCCAGCAGTTTAGAGATTTATAGAAATAATTATTCAATTCAATTCAAATCAATTCAGTTTTATTTCTGTAGCACATTCAGCAATGGAGATCAATATATATCTTACCGACATCTCTTTTTTTATCTCTTGAAAACTTTTACTGACATTAGATTCCATCCGTAACCAAATGTCCGAGCTGTTACTATGGAAACGATGATCTATTAGATCGAGTGCATTAATATAAACCTATGTATATGAAAGATTTCTGTCAGAGCTGCTGTTAGAGAACATGAATTCCTCTTCTGATCAATCAGAATCAAGAAATCAACAGTGCTGTAGTATGTTCACGCTAAACTTCTGTTCTCCTGTTTTCAACAAAGGTAAGCAAAGTCTACAGATCGTCATCAGTATCGAAGCTCTACAAACACACCGTCATCTCCGACCTGAGGTACTGCCATCATCACATATCACCTTTCACCTTGTAGTTTTTATTGTTAGCTAAGACTTTCAGCCTTGTAGCATTTACTGTATGCTACATTAGCCTTGTATTTTTAATCACTAGCTATATCGGCCTATATGTTTTCATTGTTTGCTACATTAGCCTTGTAGCATTTATTGTTAGCTAAATTAGGCTTGTAGCATTTATTTTTTTAGCTGCATTCACCTTCTAATGTTTATTGTTATATCCTTTAATTTTCATTGATACTAACATTGATACTACTGATATTAGCATTTTGTTTTCCTTGTTAGCTTTGTTTGTTTATTATATTTTATTTTGTTTATTTGATTTATGTATGTTAGCTTTGAGATTTTTTATTTTTGTATACATTAGCGTTGTATATCTCAGCTACATTAGCCCCATAGCGCTAGCGCAGAACTAAAGAAATTTATACACCAAACATGTCTTGCCTAATTGCTTAGCTTATGATTGGTGAAAGAGTAAACTGTATGATCTAAAAATTTACCTGAAGTGTTCCTTCAATTTTCTAGAAAAAGTCAGGATGTGACGGGGGCACAGTGGCTTAGTGGTTAGCACATTCGCCTCACTCCTCCAGGGTTGGGGGTTCGATTCCCACCTCCGCCTTGTGTGTGTGGAGTTTGCATGTTCTCCCCGTACCTCAGGGGTTTCCTCCGGGTACTCCGGTTTCCTCCCCCGGTCCAAAGACATGCATGGTAGGTTGATTGGCATCTCTGGAAAATTGTCCGTAGTGTGTGATTGCGTGAGTGAATGAGAGTGTGTGTGTGTGTGTGTGCCCTGTGATGGGTTGGCACTCCGTCCAAGGTGTATCCTGCCTTGATGCCCAATGACGCCTGAGACAGGCACAGGCTCCCTGTGACCCGAGGTAGTTCGGATAAGCGGTAGAAAATGAATGAATGAATGAAGTCAGGAAGTGTTGAATTCATACGTTTGTAAGGAAGCCTGGTCTTTCCCTCCTCAGTAACAATGATAAAGGTGGTGTACTGGTGCATTTCTGGATGATCTTTGTGGTGCCAAGGCTGAAGACTCCAGCAGTGTGTGAGGAGTGTGTTAGTGCGGTCCTCAGAGACTCGGTGCTCACATCCCTGAAGAACAGATCGTCTGTGGGCTTCCTGCTGGGGCTCCCAGTGGACATCGACTCCATCTACGTCAACAGTACGTTGAGCCAAACAAGGCTGCGACTGAGATTACGTTTACATGAACATCACAAGAAAATAATTACCAATAAAAGAAAACATTTATTAACAGATCTCTCTCTCTCTCTTTAAAAGATTTAAAGGGTTACATTTCCTTCATAATCCACTTAATAAATAAATAATCTCTTATTTATCTCCTGTCATTTGTTTAAGCAAATATGTTTAAAAAACTAAAAGTAAACTTTTTTCTCCGTAGTTGCTCAGCGCTCAGATTACACATCTATCGCTGCAGGTAATACTTTTGGTGTTTGATTTGTTTGAGCTGCATGTGCTTCACATCCCTGGGCCATGAGCTCACACTCCTCTGCCTCTGTGTCAGGCTCTGAGTGTGTGGATAAGCTGTACGCAGGCCTCCCGGATGTGAGAGTCCCTCTGAATGTTTTTTCATCATGGGGGGGTCTGAGCTGCCACGTCAAGCTCACGTCTGCTCCGGGCACCATCATCCGGCTCACGGTGAACAGCCTGGACATCGAGCCCAGTGACTGCATACACGACGCGCTCAGTGTGTATGACGCACTGCTGCCTATGAGAGCCAAATCCTTACACAGGTTTGTGGTTAAATAATCAGGATAATATAGTAACAGTAGCAGCTGCATTAATACTGTATGTAACAGTAGCTGATAGCAGGCAATGGCGATCATCATTACGGTGTCATCACGTGTTTAAAGAAATCCTGGATATACTAATAATTTTCTCCCCTGTAGGTTGTGTGAGGCAGTGCGGGATCCAGTCTCTCTCGTCTCCACCTCTAACGTCATGCTGCTCTCCTTCAGACTCACACAAGGCAACAAGAGCTTCCGAGGATTCTTCCAGGCTGTTCCTGAAGAGGGTGTGTGTGTGTGTGTGTGTCTAGAAATAAAGAGGATGCAAATGTATAAATCTGATCGCTGTGTTTTTTTAATGCTTTATACATCTAGATCTTGTGTCTTATTGTTTATCTCTGATATCTCAACAGAGTGTCTGAGTGTTATAGAGATTCCAGCAGCTCTCAGTGACACAGGTGAAATGACCAGTCCGTTTTACCCCAGCCTTCTGCCGCCGCTGTGCTCCTGCACCTGGAGGTTTCAGGTGTGCCACCACACTCAGTATTTATTAGATGAAACAGTTTCTATGATGTATGATGTTAGTATTAGATAATCCTGAGGTCGCTGGACTCATTTTAGACGCGCAGCACTTCTCTCGGCGTGGCTCTGAAGTTTCAGAAGTACGTCCTGTCGTTGAAAGACCTGACTCCGTGCGAACACGGCTGGTGGAAGGTCAATGAGATCATGTGAGTGATCGTACATTCAGTTGGAATGTAATGCTGACAGAACGTGAGCTGAGTGTGATGACTGTTGGGGGTGTTTTCTCCATCGTCCTGTGATCCTGCAGATACTGCGGCCGCTACGTGAGTCACATGACCGTCTTCCGCATTCCTGAGAGAAGTGTAGAGGTGGTGTTTCGCTGCAGCTCCCGCAGCTCCGAGTTGCCATTCACCGCCACCTACAGCAGCTTCAACATCACTCAACGTGAGAGCAATGCTGCCCCCAGATGGCAGTGGAACTTATTACAATCTGACATCTGAAATCTTTATGATATTGACAATTTTTTATAGTACGTATAATTGTAACTGAAATTCTTCCACATTGTTATTGTTTTGTTTTTTTATCCAGCGTGTCCTGAAGGTCACTTCCTGTGTGCCACGGGGTTGTGTGTGGAAAAGGAACGGCGCTGTGATGGTCTGGATGACTGTCAGGATGAGAGCGACGAAGTTTTCTGTTGTATGTCAACTGTCACTAAATAAACCAGTAAAGTTGACTCACGTGGATTTCTGGATGTGTGTGTGTGTGTGTGGGTGAGTGTTTGTGTGTGTGGATAAGTGTGTGTGTGGGTAAATATGGGTGTCTGTCTGTCTGTGTGTCTGTGTTTGTGGGTGAGTCTATGTGTGTGTAGGTATGTGTTTGTGTGACTGTGAGTGGGGGGGAAGTGGGTGTGTCTATGTGTGTGTGAGTAAGTGTCTGTATGTGTGTCTGTGAGTAGGTAAGTGTGTGTCTGTGTGTGTGGAGGGGTTTGTGTGTGTGTGTGTGTATGTGTGTGTGTATGTGTGTGTGTGGAGGGGTTTGTGTGTAAGTGTATGTCTGTGTGCATGTGTGTCTGTGCATGTGTGTTTCTGTGTGTGTCTGTGTGTGTCTCTCTGTGTGTGTGTCTGTGTGTGGAGGGGTTTGTGTGTAAGTGTGTGTGTGTGTGCATAAGTGTCTGTGCATGTGTGTGTCTGTGTGTGTCTCTGTGTGTGTGTGTGTCTGTGTGTGTGGAGGGGTTTGTGTGTAAGTGTATGTGTGTGCATGTGTGTCTGTGCATGTGTGTGTCTGTGTGTGTGTGTGTGTGTCTGTGTGTGTGGAGGGGTTTGTGTGTAAGTGTATGTGTGTGTGCATGTGTGTGTCTGTGCATTTGTGTGTCTGTGTGTGTGTGTATGTGTGTGTGTGTGTCTCTGTGTGTGTGTGTGTCTCTGTGTGTGTGTCTCTCTGTGTGTGTCTGTCTCTGTGTGTGTGTCTGTGTGTGTGTGTGTGTCTGTGTGTGTGTGTCTCTGTGTGTGTCTGTGTGTGTGTGTGTGTCTCTGTGTGTGTGTCTGTGTGTGTGTGTGTGTCTGTGTGTGTGTGTCTCTGTGTGTGTGTCTGTGTGTGTGTGTGTCTCTGTGTGTGTGTCTCTCTGTGTGTGTCTGTGTGTGTGTGTGTGTGTCTCTGTGTGTGTGTCTGTGTGTGTGTGTGTGTGTCTGTGTTTGTGTGTGTCTGTGTGTGTGTGTGTGTCTGTGTGTGTGTGTCTCTGTGTGTGTGTGTGTGTGTGTGTGTGTGTGATAAACCTGTTCATAAAGGAAAAATAAAGTAAGAATAAGTGTTCACTGTTTTTGTTCCTAGACTTTGGACCAATCTTCCTTCGAGCATAAAATCGGTTCATTTTCACAACAAAGCTTTCCTTCAGAATTTCACAGAATTTCCCCCAGACATCTTCTACATACAACAACTTGGTGCTTCCACCTTCATGGTAACAGAATCATAATAAATCGTCTCTTTTTAAATTCTCAGCCAAACCCTTTAAGAACTGCGGCGGCCCGACTGCCCTTCATCCTCTTTATGTATGCGATGGAGAGAACGATTGTCCTAATGGTCGAGATGAAACCAACTGCACTGAAGGTACGATGTCTTCAACTGTACACACACTTAAAAACACACGCCTACATCTGCAATATTCTGTATTCACACTCTTTTGAGGACCTCTGAAAAATACACGCAAATCATCTAAACCTGTTACACTGCCCTTGCTGTCAATCCCAGACGGTTGAATGTGAGATGATGATATTTTACCATTTTTGTGTTCAGTGTTTGTGAGTTGTCGGTCTGACCGAAAGCTCTCTGCTCTACAGAGACCGGCTGCTCCGAGATGTGGTATCGGTGCAGCAACGGAGTGTGTATCCTAAAGAAAAACGCAAAGTGTGACGGATTTCACGACTGTCTCGACCACAGCGATGAGAAGGACTGCGGTGAGTTTTAACAAAGCATTTGGCCTTCACATAACCCCAAGCCCTTTACATCAGACTTAACCGTGTTTGTTTATTTAAACTTTCCAGTCGAGTCGTAATTGAGAAAGCCATTTGGTCGTCTCGGATTTCAGTCGGAGTTCAACTGATTAATGTTCTGATCTTCTGTGCTGGAAAGTTGCCCACACACTTCATTTCTAAGCAATGTTATTGTCAGCGCCATGACTCACCTCCCATCTCGGTGAGGCTTCCATGAGAACATTGTTAGTCTGAGCTCCAGCTCCATTCGGTACGAGTTCAAATGCAGTGCAATGAACCTGCTGTGTTAATTGCAGTGTGTGTTGGCGGTGATTTTGGGGAGAGGTTTGAGATGACAACTCTGGGCTTTGATCGCTGCTCCGGCACCGTAGCAAAGGCCTGTGTGGGTTTAATAAGACGGTGAACTTCAGGACCGTGACTGTCTGTCAGCTTCTCACACTGAAAGCAGAAATTCTTTTTTCTTTTGATAAATGTTCATTAAAACAACAAAGAAAAAAAAATTTAAGATTTAATAACATTTATATTCTTCATTTTTTCCTTCTTTGTTTTTTCTTTTTATGACTTTCTTAAAGACCAAACTTATTTATGATGATTTTTTTTTGCAGTTATTGTTGCTAAGTTGCAGCTAAATTCTGATTTATATATATTTTATATTTTACTAGTAGTTTTAAATCTGACTTCTGATGTTATTATGTTATTATGATGTTATTATGCAGCTTCAACAATGCTATATTCATGACATTGCATTTTATTTATTTATTTATTTATTTATTTACTTACTTATTTATATCTTTTTATCGGGTTATTACTCCTCTATACAGTGTCGATTAGGCAATTAAACATGGAGGCTGGAAATCGGAGAAGCTCTGTAGCTGTAATTACAACACGACTCGTTATGAAAGTGGCGTGAAGCAGTGGGGCTTTGAATAAACAGTGAACATTTTCACTTTAGTGATCAATAAATATAAGTCTAATATTAAGCTTGAATTTTTGTATTATATTAATCCTTGTAATATTAAACTTTTTTGTGTTATGTTTCTTATGTTCTGTAAAGCTGCCAGATGTCCATTGTTAAAAGCACTATACAAATAAAATTGAATCGAAATTGAATTGAATCAATAAAAAGACAAGAAAAAAAAAGGCACAGTAGGACTATATCCTTATGCTCATCAAGAAATCTAGATTCTAAAAAGATCCAAATCATAATTGCCCTAAATGCCCCATCTAGTGCTCCAGTAACTCATATAATCACAGAAGAACAGTTTGCATGGTTTGCATGAGTATAATGAAACATGATTGGCTCCTGCATTTTATGATGCAATAACTCCTAGGACCATCAGAGACTACAACAGAGAATATTTTTTACACTTGGACCACTCTAATAGTTCTCTTTTAAATTAATTTATTCCAAATAAAAAAAAAAACCCTTCACTATTAGCCTCGTACTGTGATAGCCTCAGATTCCATAAAAGATTTCATTCATGTCTGTGATGTAAGCTTAACGATGCATGATCTATGTTATAGCCTGTGGTCAGTCCATGCCTGTTAAACGTGTGATGGACAGCGCAGCTCCTCAGGAGCGAGTGGTGGGTGGAGTCAACGCTGTAGAAGGGGAGTGGCCATGGCAGGTCAGTTTGCATTTCTCAGGTCATCTGTACTGCGGTGCCTCGGTTATCACCAGCGAGTGGCTCATCTCTGCTGCACATTGCTTTAGCAAAGAGAGGTAAGATCAGGGAAACACATTCATTATGCATTTGGAAACTGACACAAAAGATGAGTGAATATGTAAACATATATACTGTGTACCAGTCTGGATGATTAGTAGCATATGAAACAGACTTTTAAGTAGGTTTGTAAGACTACAGTTAGTGCTTTACCCAATTAACACTAACTCCAACACTATATATATATATATATATATATATATATATATATATATATATATATATATATATATACGTATAAATGAAAAAAACTATTATTCTATCTAAACTGCTTTTACTTTTATCCTTCGCCAGACTCTCAGATCCTCGACAGTGGATAGCTTACCTGGGCATGTTGACTCAGGGCAGTGCTAAGCATGCAGCGGAGATCCGCCGTATTGTAGTTCATGAGTATTACAACTCTCGTAACTTTGACTATGACATCGCTCTGCTGCAGCTCAGGAAGCCGTGGCCCAGCAGCCTGGCCCCCTTTATCCAGCCTGTTTGCCTCCCGGCCACCTCACAGACCCTCACAGAGAAACACCGATGCTGGGTGACTGGCTGGGGCTACCGCTCCGAACAGGGTGAGACATGACACTGGATGAAGACGAAGATGATTTTCCTTTTAGGTGTTTAAACCCAGATTATTTTTAATAACCCTGTTCCAGCACACAGCTCTCTGCACCTATTCTAAATTTCATCATGTTTTTTTTTCACTTATATTCACACTAAAATCCAATGTCTGTCATTTTTAAACACTTTTAATGTGTGGCTACATGCTCATGCATACAGAGAGAAAAAAGAAATAATATACATTATTTTGTCATTGTGAAACTCCATCCTTCCATCACTGAGTAAAGAAAATCTTAAGATTAGTTTCACTTAAAAAGGTTCCTCTATAGGGATTAAAATTGAGTGTGATTTTAATCCACTGATAACGCAGTGATGTATTCTCACTCACTCACTCATCTTCTACCGCTTATCTGAACTACCTCGGGTCCTGGGGAGCCTGTGCCTGTCTCAGGCGTCATCGGGCATCAAGGCAGGATACACCCTGGACGGAGTGCCAACCCATCGCAGGACACACACACACACACTCTCATTCACTCACGCAATCACACACTACAGACAATTTTCCAGAGATGGCAATCAACCAACCATGCATGTCTTTGGACCGGGGGAGGAAACCGGAGTACCCGGAGGAAACCCCCGAGGCACGGGGAGAACATGCAAACTCCACACACACAAGGCGGAGGCGGGAATCGAACCCCCAACCCTGGAGGTGTGAGGCGAACGTGCTAACCACTAAGCCACCGTGCCCCCCGCAGTGATGTATTGAATAGTAGTATTTGGGAAGAAAATGGTCAAGGTGTCCCTCTTTGGCATTTTCCTCAGATAAGGTCCTACCCACAGTGCTGCAGAAGGCAGAGGTACGTGTCCTGAGTCAGAGCGAGTGTAAGAGGGCATATGGTCCAGTCTCTCCCCGCATGCTGTGTGCAGGACTACCCAATGGAGAGCGAGATGCCTGTCGGGTCAGTGCAAATAAACCATAAAATTTGTCTCAAAGTTCTGCAGCTGAGCTGAAAATCAGTTTTTTATAGGTCAGAATGACAAAATGTTCATTCTAATACTCCTGCACTTATCAAACTAGTTTGAATCCGACTCATTAAAAACATTCATGTCCTTGACTTCAAGTCTTACTCAAAGTCTTTATGTGCTTCTTTTGACTGCAGGGGGACTCGGGTGGTCCTCTGTCCTGCCAGGCCTTGGAAGGTGGACGCTGGTTTCTGACAGGGATCGTGAGCTGGGGGTCGGGCTGTGGCAGGCCTAACTTTCCTGGAGTGTACACCAGAGTGGCCAAGTTCATCAACTGGATCAACAGCCACATTTACAACTCATGATTAACCTCGAACACTCAGAGCCAAGCATCGTAAACTTGAATTGTATTCGGTGGACATTATTTATGTTTGAACCTCAGTATCCATGAACACACCTCAGCATAATCACAGCCATTCGGAGATCATTAGAACAGATTGTGTGCAGATTGTGATTGTCTAGTGTGATTCAAAGTCTGTAGCACTCACATGGTCTTAGGAAATATGTGTGTATTGCAAAAATAAACTTTATTTGAAAGTCTTTTAGTGGAGGTTCAGTATTGTCTTCCTCTGTAGGATGTCATGGGCTTAATTATGATACAAATTAATTTGTGTGAAGTGAAAGAAAAGCATCGAAGCACTTACAATTTTACTGTCATTAACTCTCATTAATCTATTTAGTTTAAACATTTGGATTCATCAGTTTTGTACTTTCTCATCCACCATAAAAGTCCCCGTGCACGAGCTGTTACTATAGAAACCATGACGCATCTAATTATTATGATAATTAATATGAACAGGAGCTGTTGTCAGAGCTGCTGTTATATATTATAGATTTGTCAGTGTGCTCAGTGTTAAATGAGAAACTTCTGTTAAGAAATATTTGAAGTTGATATTTCTATTTGATGATTTCGGATTTCCTCCTTGATTAATATAATGACTCGAAACACACTGTTTATCAGCTTGCATGTGCCCACCGTTTCTGTCGGATGCCAATGTGCCACCAGTTCATAGTGGTGCCTTTGTGCCGCGTTGCATCATGGGAGCCGTGCAGCACCTGTGCACGGGCGGGCGCGGGCATTGAGCGCGCGCAGCGCTGCACCCGCTCAGCTCGGGTTTCTCCGCGCACCGACAGCGAGGCATCGCTCCGGATTTTTCCCCCGCAGGTTGATTTGTCCAGCGTCTTGCTGTATCGACTGCGACGGGGAACCACACGGGACCAGGAATGAGGACTTTCCCCAAAAACAGAAGCTGCGATGTTTACAGCGTATCCGGTTTAGGACACTGTGGAAGCGCGGACTCACCTGTACAGGTAAGAAACGTCCCGAGACGCGTAGCAGTGTGACATACACAACGGTTTGCGCTCCAAAGGGAAGAAAAAGCAGCATATTGTTTGTAATATCATCACTTCAGCAAGTGCGCTTTTTGTTTTTCTAAATGTTTTTAAACTCCATTTACAAGTTTCAGGATCTGAGAGTCGTGACATTTCAGTGTAGGACTGATGAGAGATTTGTTTACTGAAGTTAAATCTCAGTCACACAGTTAGTTGTCATGTTAGTTAGAAAGATGATGTTTCAGTCCTGAATGTCAGACGGTGGAGAGGTGACCTTACCGGGAAAGGCCGTGGGAACGTGGACCCTTAGAGTTAGTGTGCGCACAAATCCACAGGGAGACCTCACCTGGTTATCTCTCTCTCTCTCTCTCTCTCTCTCTCTCTCTCTCTCTCTCTCTCTCTGCCTCTCCCTCCCTCCCTCTCTCTCTCTCTCTCTCTCTCTCTCTCTCTCTCTCTCTCTCTCTCTCTCTCTCCCTCCCTCTCTCTCTCTCTCTCTCTCTCTCGCTCTGTCTCTCTCTCTCTCTCTCTCTCTCTGTCTCTCCCTCCCTCTCTCTCTCTCTCTCTCTCTCTCTCTCTCTCTCTCTCTCTCTCTCTGTCTGTCTCTCCCTCCCTCTCTCTCTGTCTCTCTCTCTCTCTCTCTCTCCCTCCCTCTCTCTCTCTCTCTCTCTCTCTCTCTCTCTCTCTCTCTCTCTCTCTCTCTCTCTCTCTCTCTCTCTCTCTCTGTCTGTCTCTCCCTCCCCCTCTCTCTGTCTCTCTCTCTCTCTCTCTCTCTCTCTCTCTCTCTCTCTCTCTCTCTCTCTCTCTCTGTCTCTCTCTGTCTCTCTCTCTCTCTCTCTCTCTCTCTCTCTCTCTCTCTCTCTCTGTCTCTCTCTCTCTCTCTCTCTCTCTGCATCTCTCTGTCTCTCCCTCCCTCTCTCTCTCTCTCTCTCTCTCTCTCTCTCTCTCTCTCTCTCTCTCTCTCTCTCTCTGTCTCTCCCTCCCTCTCTCTCTCTCTCTCTCTCTCTCTCTCTCTCTCTCTCTCTCTCGCTCTGTCTCTCTCTCTCTCTCTCTCTCTCTCTCTCGCTCTGTCTCTCTCTCTCTCTCTCTCTCTCTCTCTCTCTCTCTCTCTCTCTCTCTCTCTCTCTCTCTCTCTGCCTCTCCCTCCCTCTCTCTCTGTCTCTCTCTCTCTCTGTCTCTCTCTCTCTCTCTCTCTCTCTCTCTCTCTCTCTCTCTCTCTGTCTCTCCCTCCCTCTCTCTCTCTCTCTCTCTCTCTCTCTCTCTCTGTCTCTCCCTCCCTCTCTCTCTCTCTCTCTCTCTCTCTGTCTCTCTCTCTCTCTCTCTCTCTCTGTCTCTCTCTCTCTCTCTCTCTCTCTCTGTCTCTCTCTCTCTCTCTCTCTCTCTCTCTCTCTCTCTCTCTCTCTCTCTCTGTCTCTCTCTCTCTTGCTATCTTTATATAGAAGTCCAGTTGACAGAATGCGGCTATTTAATGTCATTATTTCTTTACGTCTATACATCTATACAACCAAGAGACATTTTTTATGCAAACAAACAGAAAAGCAAATTAAAAATAAATAAAATTTTTACTTTGTGTAATTTTCCAGCTATCTTTGTGGGCACATTTGTTCCTCACCCACATACCCACAGAATCACACACCGTTAACTGTAGACTGTGAGTGAATTCATGTGTTTGTTCATCTGTACTGCTGGACACAAAGGAACACTTTCATTCCAGAAGGAATTCATTATTTTCATATTTGAAATTATTATTTTATTTATTTTATTATTTAAATCAGATTTGTTTAAAATTAGATTGCGAGTCACTGCTCATGCATGTATTGTGTGTGTGTGTGTGTGTGTGTGTGTGTGTGTGTGTGTGTGTGTGTGTGTGTTTCATACATTCTGTGCCACAAGCATTTGGACCTACATATATCCAGACGTACTGTGCAAATAATGAACAAACATAATTGAATTAAATCACATGCCTTTTTTTTCTTTATCATCTATGCCTTAAATGTTGTGTGCTTTTGGAACATTCAGTTCTCCTGACATTAAGGTGAAGAGTTGTTAATAGTTTATCCACTCAGCGGAGAAACACTGGTCTCTCTACAGCCAAGGTTGTGGCAAAAGAAAGAAAAAAGAAACAAATGATGTGGGACACCAACATTCAACCAATTAGGACAAGCAGGCGTCTCGACCTGTCTGCCGATTCACAAAGCTCTGCCTCTTGTTCTTCAGTTTTGAAGACATTGCTGAAGGAAATCCTGAGGGATGTGTTTGTATGTGTGTGTGGATGTGTTTTCTTTTTGACCTTCAAAAAAGCTAGCGTAAGCAAACCTCTGCAAAAGCGAATCACAGACTGTTTTAACAGTGTTATGCTGTTGAATTGTTTTATTTGTAGGATATTAAACTAAAGGAGCCGAGCACCTTTAACAGTGAGACTCAGGCCGGGTCAGACATCAAGCAGCCGGTGGACAGGAGAGCCACCTTCAGGACATGGCGAAAGTGGGCGCTGGGAGCTGCCCCCCTCATCCCTTTATCCACCGCAGTTGCACTGACGCTCCATTTCTTTGCATGTAAGTTTGTGTTGGTGGAATGAGACTCATGAGAACAGTCATTTATTAGTCTACAAATCTGCTTCACATGAATGGCTTTAACGCTCCATGTCTTGCCTCTTCAGCATCCCCGTCTTCCACAGTGTTCTTCCTGGGAGGAAGCTTGGAGTTTTCCAACCTCAGCTTCTCACCAGAGCTGGCCGATCCTTCCTCCACACAGTTCCACCTTCAGTCTCAGGCTCTCGGCCCCTATGTAAGCATACATGCATACTGTATATAACAGCTGTTCTGTGGGACTCGACATGGTCTCTTTGGAATGCAGCGAACCTCCAGAGAGCACTCTACGCTGATCCATGTCCTTACTAGTTTCAAACGTGGAGTCGGCCAGAACTGCGCCTCTTGTGGTGTGCTGCGCTCTTTACTTTGGCCCTTTTTAGATGTAAAGCAGGCTGCGAGTGGGGCCCTGCCGAGCTTTCGGCCACTCTGTGGCCCTCTTAAATGTAAAGCCAGCTGTAACCTGAGCTTGTCCTGGTGCGAGGCAGCGCGGTGAGAGCGTGTCCCAGAGGGGCGCAGCCTTTTCAGGGCTGAGGACAAGAATGGCGTTTGTGAGAACCGCAGGACCCAGGCAAGCCGAGTGAGAAGAAGAGCAGGCCCTCAATAAAAACATTGTCTCTGCACTTCCTCGCACAATCAGATGCTCTGTGCCTGTGTACTGAGAGGGACGAATGCAGAGAGGAGGAGAGAGGAAAGGTAGACTTAGGAACAGAGAGAAGGCCAGAGAGAGAGAAAGAGAGACAGAGATCGAGAGAGAAAGTGATTAAATAGACATGAAGGCAGAGAGAATGCGACTAATATACAAGTGAAAGTAGGACGCTGAGTGTCCCGTCACGTCTTTATTGGCCTGAATAAAGCTTCATGTAATACCTGTAATCTTTTTAATATGAGTGAATGGGCAGGTGTGGTGTAGCTGTGCATGAGTGTGTCTGTGCTTATTAAAGGTAGTGTGAACCCACTGCCCGCCCCCGCCACCCTGCACTTCAGAATGACATTGAGCTCCGGACAATGGCGCTCTTGTTGCCACGGCTCTTGTTGCTCAAAGCCAATCGCACAAGAACGGGGCCTTTTGTGCCAAGACTGCATGTCTTTGCCGGGGCTACTGATGTCACACCTTGTCTAGTGATGTCACTTTTTCTGTAGCTCTGAAGTCAGGGTGACGCTCTACACAATCTAGATGATGCAAAAGAGCCGGGTGAAACTTGTTACAGCGTTTTCCTTATTTTTGGACATCAAACGAGGGCCTGTTGTTAATGTAGGTTGGTTACTTCATTATTCCTGTTTACTGCATGGATGGTGTGTAACGGATGAATGATTCTTTGTTGCGGTGCTTTCAGTTCTCAGAGTTATATGAGTCGTCACCCTGGAGGCCATACTACCGCCGCTCAGGGATTGTCGCCTTTAGGTAAGATTTTTTTTCCTTAATCCAATTGTAGTTCATCCAAGACAGGTTTAGTGTTGGAAAGATGAAAGCACTTAAAGCTATCAGTTTAGCATCATTTAAATCACCACAGAATCAAATAGTATGCGTGAGCTGTATTGGTGTGTATATTATCAGTTTTTTCTGATTCACACTGTACACAAATTCTATTACTGAGGCAAATGAGTGAAGTGTGTGATTTAGACATGCATCTGCAAACATAGTACAGTATATCACCTTTAAAGTGCATGTATGAATGTTGTGCCTCCATGCTGACAGTGAAGGAGTGAACGGGCTCAATGTTTTCTTCTGGAGTAAATTCTCCACTCCTTCAGCGGCCGTTGCGGAGGAGCTACAGAGATCTAAACCTGCCTGGATGCAGCGGCATTTTCCCGGCACCCACAAGGTTCTTCACAGCAGACTGGAGGAGCAGTATTACCTGGCCAAGGATGAAGACACACTAAGACTCCTGGGTGAAGTCTCTTAACGTTATGCCGCTACATTTTCTACTTTGTATTGCTTTGAGGTGTGAAACAGATCCATGATAATTTACAAGATCTTACCTGCAGGTTTGAATTTAGACACTGAGGATGATGATGATGATGACATGGCAGATAAGATAAAGAATCCCAACAATTTGCAGAATGGCAAATGGCAGCTTGGACTTCAGGGTAATATCAACAGTTTATCTCTGATATTTTTTTTACTCTTTGTTTCCTGGTACCTAACATCCTGTTCGGTCCACAGCCATGTCTTTTGACCTCTACGCCAAATATGGCAACAATCGTACGCTGAGTTTGGTAAGCCCGAAGAAACCGTATTACCAGTGGAGGCTAAGAGTTCCCTCGGGTCATGTTGTACGGTTAGACGTAGTCACCCTGCAGGGGGCGACACCTGGTAGCTGTTCAGCCAACAAACTCTCAGCATACGACTTCCTGCTCCCTCTTCAGAACAAAATCATTGCCAGGTGTGTATATGATTCTACTTATATAAAGACTCACATAAACATCGTGCTCTGATTTAAAAATAAAACTGATTATGTTATAGGTTCATCTTAAATCATCGACACGTTAATACCCTGTATTAACGGTTAGCACAAATGGATTTTCTTTGCTAGGTGGTGTGGATTGCCAGTGACTGGATCGTCTCCGGTGATGAAGCTGACATCCTCTGGAAACGTCATGCTCGTCACTTTTTCGTTTAGTCGTCAGAGACATGGCGCCATCTTCAAGGCTTACTTTCAGGCCATACCAAAAGCTGGTGTGTGTGTGTGTTTACCTAGCATGGTGTTTTGGATCATATTCACCATCATTGGTTAGAAATCACTTTTGTCATTCTTCCTCACCAGAATGCGGAGGCTTTCTGTCAGCTTGGAATGGTACCGTGGTGTCTCCTTACTATCCTGCCAACTACCCTCCAAACGTGGACTGTAACTGGAAGATCAGGGTGAGTTGAGGCCAGAGACGGTTCCCATGTCCTGACTCTGCTTCTCGGTGTTAGTGCGCATGGCTTGTGAACCGTATTCACAGCCAGAGAGGGGATGCTCCTTCTTTGGCTGGTCTTTTGTGCTAGAATGCATCCTTTGAAGGCGGCAGACTCTGGTTTCTCTTTCAGGCTCCGCTGCCTGGATACCTGCTATCTATAACCATTGTGATGCTGGATATCCAGGACTCACCCACCACCAGCAGCTGCGAGAAAGACTGGCTGGAAATCGGAGGTGTCAAGTGAGTGTCCTGTCTTTCGAGCGATGTTAAGCTTTACACCTCTGAAGGTTTTCCTAGTGATCCTAGTTGTAGTGTTGCTACAGTAGATACCTTGTGGATTTTTAATGTCTTTCATGTCAATGCATGTTTTTTTTTGTACTTGTCTGTGGTTGCTCATGCTGGTGTGCGTGTGTACCTGTACCTGTAACATCTTTTCCCCCGTGCTCAGGCTGTGTAATCCAATTGGGGACAGCAGCAGGAAGAGGATCTACTCCTCCCCTGTGTTACTGCACTTTCACTCCGACGAGTCTCTGACTCACAAGGGCTTTTACCTGGTGTACAGAGCCTTCTCCCCAGAGAGCAGTGAGCACACTATCCTTTTGTGTTCTCCCAGCGTCTGCTGAATGTATGACAATGTTTGGGCTTTATTTTGCAAAGCGACTTGGCTGTGGTTTCTTCTGTGAAGTGCCTTTGTGCTGTGGCGTCTTGGACGCTGTTGTTTGTCTTGCGGTGGATGCTTTGTAATGTTTCTGGGCCACTAAAGGTCAAGTGTACTGTTACAATCTTTTTTATAGACTACCAGAGCATGTAATTTACTGTCAGTATTTGCACCGTCCGTGTTTCACTCCAGCGTGTCCGAGGCAGTTCCGCTGTGGAGACGGACGCTGTATTCCTCTGAGAAAAGTGTGTGATGGAGAGAAGGACTGCGCGGACGGCCGGGACGAGGCCAAGTGCTGTAAGTAGGCTTGTGCGGTGTACCAATATTATTGTCCTTACAGGATATTATGTTGCAACAAAAGCCAGTGATGTTTATCAAAGATTATTTTGTATTACCAGACCAGCTAACTGGCTGAAATGCTGCCGTATGTTTGTACATCTCAAAAAGCACTTGTGTTTCTCCCCAATAAAACAACCCTCGTGTAAATCAGGAACGATTTGCGTAAGTGTTTAAACTCTTCACATACCGGAAGCCTCGTCTCCTTCCCCGAGTTTCAACATGCTCTCGTTTTCTGTTCAGGTGAACGGCGAATATTTTAAGTTCAGCAAATTACCTTAACTTATCAGTTAACTTCATTTACTGGACGATTTCAGCTGAAAACGGTTTTGTTTCTGTTTTCAGCTGAAAGAAAAGAGAGTTTTGAGTAATTGTGTAAGAACATTACACAACCAAAACCTGTTTAAGGCTTAACGGTTCTGGACGATTCAATTGATTATATATATTTTTTATATATATATAAAGAAATAAATTGCATCTTAGCAAGTGAAAATATATTGAATCTAGACAAATGTATCTACTAAATTTAAGAGTATTTTTAAAAACTCTATTTCTAGACATTTGTACTAATTCCATGCCTGGAATAGTTCTGTTCATTGGCAGGTAATTTTGTTCTTTTTAAGTATTTATTTCTAGAATTAACCAATTTATCTACCAATAGAAACAGGACAATTCTAGAGATGTACCAGCTCCAGTTGGATTCTGCTTCGTGAAGATTTCAGACTTTCAAAGAGAAGATACCAACTCCATGTGGTGTTTGAGGACAACAACCTCCTAATCAATACACAACTGTGGGACTGTATCTGACTGTAGGACGGATATTATTCATAATAACACTCTCTGGTGTTTATAACAGTTTATAATCACACCCTCCAGTGTCACCCAAATGAGGATGAGGTTCACTTTTGTGTCTGGTTCCTCTCAAGGTTTCTTCCTCTTCCGTCTAATGGAGTTTTTCCTCACCACAGTCACCACAGTCACCTCAAACATGTTCATTGGGAATAAATACAAACACATTTAAATACAAGTCTAATATTAGTCTTAATCATTTGTATAGTATTCTCTCTCTCTCACTCACTCATTCATCTTCTACCGCTTATCCGAACTACCTCGGGTCACGGGGAGCCTGTGCCTGTCTCAGGCGTCATCGGGCATCAAGGCAGGATACACCCTGGACGGAGTGCCAACCCATCACAGGGCACACACACACTCTCATTCACTCACGCACTCACACACTACGGACAATTTTCCAGAGATGCCAATCAACCTACCATGCATGTCTTTGGACCGGGGGAGGAAACCGGAGTACCCGGAGGAAACCCCGAGGCACGGGGAGAACATGCAAACTCCACACACACAAGGTGGAGGCGGGAATCGAACCCCCAACCCTGGAGGTGTGAGGCGAACGTGCTAACCACTAAGCCACCGTGCCCCCTGATGTATAATATTAATCAGTATAAATGTATTTCCTATGTTCTGTAAAGCTGCTTTGAGACAATATCCATTGTTAAAAGCGCTAAACATTCAAAATTCAATTATGAAAATTGTCTGAACAGGTTTAATAATCTCATATTTGGTTTACAGAAATTGTTCCTAAATTTGATGATATTCCAGATATTTTCACTTGCTCAGATATCCAAGTGTGTCCTGTATGTCTTGTATAGCTTTGTGTCACTCCAGCACTCACATTTTTCTCTCTCGACAGCAATGTGCAAACCAGGAGAGGTGTATTGTGGGAGCGGGCAGTGCAAACCACACGGAAGCCAGTGTAACCTACAGGCTTGTGGAGACAGCAGCGAGGAAACAAACTGTGGTAATGTAGCCCTTTTCCTCCTGATGCCCTTTCCTAATCATCTGCCATTCATAAAAACCAAAGGTCTGTTAGCTCTTTTAACCTGTTCTTATTCACCTTATTCACATAGGTGTGAACAGTTATAAGAGTCGTAGAGATTGTAATTACCTGATTGTCCTTGATATATGTATTCATGTGTCTGCTTAGAGTCTGTTCCCTTCTCAGCAGGTAAATGTTACCACATGTGCTCTAACAAAATATGTCTGCCCAAGTCTTCTGTGTGTGACGGAGTCATAGACTGCAAAGACCGCAGTGATGAACTCAACTGTACAAGAGCATGTAAGTTCTGCTCGGTATCCACTTTAAGGAAAATGATTTCTGTTGAAATTGATCAGCAAAAGCATGTTTGGTCTCTACAGTGCAGTTCATGGGATTAGTACATGGCTTAATCACCTGAAAGTTTGGTTGTTATTGTCCTTGCTCAAGTTTAATTAAGTGTGTTTTTTTTGTTTTGCGTGTACAGATAAAGGTTGCTCGCCGACATCCTATAAATGTGCTAATGGCAAGTGTGTCGCAAAGGTGAACCCAGAGTGTGACGGCATCAAAGACTGCAAGGACGGTTCTGATGAGATACGCTGTGGTGAGTAGGCAGAGGATGACATCCACATTTCAAAAATGCATTCGCTGTATTTAAATTCTGGGTTGAAAGATTTCGTATTAAACACTGCTTCCTGTGCAGCGATATGAGAGTTTACTCTTCTGACCCAGGACAGACTTTGGGCTTCATAGCAACACAGTCAATAAATGTATTTTAATCTTCTAATCTCCAAATACTGAACCGTTCCACATCTCCACACCTCTGCTTTATAATCATATTATTATCACATTAACTCACTCACTCACTCACTCACTCATCTTCTACCGCTTATCCGAACTACCTCGGGTCACGGGGAGCCTGTGCCTATCTCAGGCGTCATCGGGCATCAAGGCAGGATACACCCTGGACGGAGTGCCAACCCATCGCAGGGCACACACACACACTCTCATTCACTCACGCAATCACACACTACAGACAATTTTCCAGAGATGCCAATCAACCTACCATGCATGTCTTTGGACCGGGGGAGGAAACCGGAGTACCCGGAGGAAACCCCCGAGGCACGGGGAGAACATGCAAACTCCACACACACAAGGCGGAGGCGGGAATCGAACCCCCAACCCTGTGAGGCGAACGTGCTAACCACCAAGACACTGTGCCCCCCCATCACATTAACTATTAATATAATTGTATATGCACTGGGTGTCAGGCAAAAATGTGTCAAATAAATTTTTTATAATAAATAGAGTTTTTTATTGATTGTTACGGCCAAAAATGCTTCTTTTTTTTCCCAATATCTGTTGATACATCCTTTAGAGCTGTTTGTGCTTTTTTTGCAGAAAATAATAAACTGAATCTTGTGAAATCACAAGCAGAGGATTCGTCTTTTAAACTCCTTCGAGTGAAGACATATGTGATGACATTCTATGAGAGCTGTACTCATGTTCCACACACGTGAATAGGCGATAAATATCACAGAGTTTGTAAAACACACTGTATAAATGTATGTTCTAAGCGGATATAGAAATAATGTTTTTTTAGGGAACCAGTGGAGATTCTGTGTAAATGAGACTTGGCCCATATTTGTGTCTCATATACATTTAACATTCAACACCATCTTTTAAGGAAATTGTGGAATGACAATTTTATTTTCTGATCCCCCTATGAAAAGAAATAAATAAACTGAGTCAAAGCCATGCTGAACCCAGGTTGTGTACCGTTATCGTTGGAACAGGTTGTGGCACTCGACCGAGGAAACGGGCGAAGATCGTGGGAGGGACGGATGCCCAGGCGGGGTCGTGGCCCTGGCAGGTGAGCCTGCAGATAGAGCGCTATGGTCATGTATGTGGAGCGTCGCTGGTGGGAAGTCGCTGGCTAGTCTCCGCCGCTCACTGCTTCCAGGACTCAGACGCTATCAAGTGAGAAACACTTTGGATCTCAGTGTAGATCTGTAAAGGAATAGTCTGTTGTGAAACGCACACAATTTCCCGTTACCTCAAATGCAGTCATTCATTCAATTGAGACGAGACAATTGTTCAGTGATGTCACAGACTTGGTCATATGGTTTTGGACACAGTGTCACTTTATCACTGTATAGAAACCTGCAGAAAACTTTACAGTAGCAGTATGTGCTAACATTATCCAGAAAGCCATGTTTTCCTTTATAAACCCTAAACCTAGGCATACCTGCAGTGGATTGTCTTATGGTTATGCAGATAAAAATATAATTCCACTTAGAAATGAATTATATACTGTAAAAATGCCCCCCAATATGTCATGGCTGATGATGTGCAAATGAAGTGAGGGGGAAATTGTGTAAATTGATTTTTTTTTAAACAAATAAAAAAAAAGAAAAATTGTTTTCTTTAAAAACTGTTGGCTATGTAAATAAAAATAATCAATATACACTTGCTGAGCAAACTGTGGACTCATGCAGATACTCAGATGCTCGTGCCTGGAGGGCCTACATGGGCATGCGAGTCATGAACTCAGCCAGTAACGCTGCTGCTACACGCCAGATCCGTCGGATAGTCCAGCACACACAGTACGATCAGTTCACCTCTGACTACGACATCGCCCTCTTGGAGCTCAGTGCCCCTGTCTTCTTTAATGATTTGGTACAGCCCGTGTGTGTTCCAGCCCCATCTCATGCCTTTACTTCCGGCACCAACTGCTTCGTCACTGGCTGGGGAGTCCTCACTGAGGAAGGTAAAACTTTTTGTGGGTTTCAGACTACACTTTCTTGTGGTCAGTGGTCTTTCTTGTGGCCCTCTTGTTGTCTGTATGTGCAAGTTGTCTTTCTGGGGTTTTAGGTGAGCTGGCCACCCTGCTACAAGAGGCCACAGTAAGCATCATCAACCACAAAACGTGCAACAAGATGTACGACGATGCCGTCACTCCCAGAATGATATGTGCAGGGAGCATACAGGGAGGAGTCGATGCCTGTCAAGTGAGTGTGTATGTGTGTGTAGATTCTACGTATTTACCTGCTCTTCATTTGTGTTAACATGTGTACCCATTCAGGGAGACTCTGGAGGGCCTCTGGTGTGTCTAGAAAGGGGTCGGAGGTGGTTTCTGGCTGGTATTGTGAGCTGGGGAGAGGGATGCGCACGGCAAAACCGGCCTGGGGTTTACACACAGGTCATCAAGTTCACAGACTGGATCCACCAGCAGACTAAAGGCCAGGTGTGAAGCGTGAGAAATAAACAGCTTGGATTTCCTCATGATTTGCACACACTCTGTCGTTCTTCACAGACAACCAACCCGGACGCCATGGTGTGTAGTGATACAGCGTACTCCGTCAAGTTTTTAAGAAGGACCCCTCTCAGTCCAGGCCTCATCTTTAACCACCTCATACGTCTCTGTTTAATAATGCTCTTTTTTTTTTATCATGAACAAAACACACAGTGCACACATTCAAAGCCTCGAACAAGATTTGCAAAGAGTACAGCATATGCTGCATCACTAGTACCATACATTTAATCCTATTAACAGCTTACATGAGATAAATATTATTTATAAAAGGCCATATAATTATACTACTGTGAAATCGATTACAAGTAAAATAATCATAATGAGCATACGTCCCAAAGAATCATGAAGGAAGAAACACAACCAGATGATTTGCTGATTCATTGTAGAAGTATTTACCTTGGTTTAGTCATTTAATTCTCATAATAATAATAATAATAATCCCCTGACTCATGCGGGTAAAAAAGATCAAATAAGGTATATTTTGCTTTTTTGTTTAGTTAGCAATATTTAGCTACCCAGATAATGACGCTTATATTCTACACACGTGTTTATTTTTAAAGACATATGACCGATTTTCTGTCACGTGCACAACTTAAATGTAGGAGGATTTAGAGAGTTTATTGCTAAACCGAGGGTTCAGATGATTAAAGTGAGACGCCAGGTTTATTAAACTGATTACAGACTCCACAGTTTGGCTGTTTTAGCATTACTGCTGTTACTCGATCCCACATGAAAGTCGGTGAGAGGAAAGACTACACCTTCCTGCGGGTCATTGTCCTTATTTCCTTATTTCCTATATGCTGAACAACCTGAAATCGATATCAAACGATCACACTTTATGTTTCTGTTACATCTGAAATATTAGACCTATATTAAACAGAGGTGCTATACTAGTTTGACTTTGTTGCCATGTCATTCTGTATGCATGCATAAGTCTAAAAAGCAAAGGGATACATAAAAGAAATCCCGTATTGTTTTATGTTCAATAATTGGATTTTTTTATATAAATTAAATAAACTCTTATGGCATTTATATAATAATTCCCTGTGGACTCACTGCAAAGAGTACATTTCACAAAGGGGATGTGGGAGCTCTGAGGTTAAGGGGTTGGACTACTGAACGGAAGGTCATGAGTTTGAATCCCAGGTCCACCAAGCTGCCATTGCTGGGCCCCTGATCAAGGCCCTTAACCCCTTAATTGCTCAGTTGTATAAATTGAAATAAATGTAAGTCACTCTGGATAAGGATGTCTGCTAAATGCCATAAATGTAAATTCAGAGTAGATACTCAACTGTACTCAACTTTTCTGTAGATACTCAACTTTTCTGTACATTTGAGACTCAGTTACTAATTCACTTATTTGTTCATTTATTTGTATTGTTCATAGCGTATAAAATGACCCCAATGTCCCATATTCAATGTCGTACGGTAACGACTAGCAGCTGCCCAGATATCTCTATATCTCAGCTACTAAAATAATATACATATTGTTACTATTTCATTTCACTGTTAAAGTAAGATTATTTCATATTTTAATAAGGAACTGCGTTTAGAGAGCTATTAAAATCAACCAAGCAAAAATAATAAAAAGTAAACCAGGGATGTCCAAAAAGTCTTAATCATTTTTTACAGCAACTACATTGCTCATTAATCACAACAGTAAACAGGAATATTTACTGGGGTGTTGCTGAGGTTTTTGTTGTAGAGCGATAGATAGATAGATAGATAGATAGATAGATAGATAGATAGATAGATAGATAGATAGATAGATAGATAGATAGACAGACAGAGAGACAACTTTATTGTCATTGCATAGTACAGGTACACTGCAACGAAATGCTGTGTACCTGTACATGACCAGAAGTGCAAAGAGTTGCAATTGTGCAAATAGACAAGTGCAGATAAATAGGTAGTATATGTACAGTATGTTATATATATATATATATATATATATATATATATATATATATATATATACTTTTCCATATGGTCAACTTCTCTGTAAATTTTCTCTTAACATTTGTATTGGTATATACTTTATTAGTCATTGCATAGTATTCATGAAATAACAGTGAACACAGTGCCATCTAGTGGCTTTCTTGAGTAGTTAAAAGAGCATCTACCGTATGGTTAAGTGGAATGTGTTCACATAAACGGTAAATGCGCTTTTAACTACTTAAGAAAGCCACTAGATGGCACTGTGTTCACTGTGCAATGGCTAATAAAGTAT
This sequence comes from Tachysurus vachellii, assembly GCF_030014155.1. Classification (NCBI taxonomy): domain Eukaryota; kingdom Metazoa; phylum Chordata; class Actinopteri; order Siluriformes; family Bagridae; genus Tachysurus; species Tachysurus vachellii. The sequence goes on from NC_083484.1 coordinate 2,434,238, forward strand.
ATACCAATACAGAGACGTTGATCATATGGAAAAGTATTTGAATAATTGAATAGAACATGATTGTCTTGTGTTTGTTTTAGACCATTGAACGTGGTCTATTTTAATTATAATAAATATGGGTGACTGTCTGTTTCTCAGATCATAAAAAGTGCCCCCTATGATAATGAAATGCCCCCCATTCTGTATGTTCTGGCGTATGATGAGTCATTTGGGGGGCACGTCGAGTCAATTGGGCGGAGTGGGTGGTGGGTGGTGGCACTCCCCCCTAATGCCCCTCTTGGGGACGGACCTGTTCAAGAGGAAGTAGATTTTACTTGAAATTAAATTGATAACTTATAAAGGGAGCAGACAGGAGCTGTGTCTATGTGAGAAGTGTAAGAAAAGGGACGTCTGCTAATAATTTAAAATAATTCAATACATTTTACACCCTTCGTGGACGCAGCATCATACAATAAGACCATTTAAGATTCAGTGTATATAAGGGGTGTGACTGATGCCAGTGAGGTGCTGCAATGGTTCATCCTGAAAAATAAACTCTGTCACCATTTCAGCGTTAGTGATGCTGTGGACTAATCTGCTGTGGGGCTGGAGTGATGATGCACAGCTTCAGATTCCTGGGTTTGAGCTAAGGTCACCATCAATCATGGGTTTTTCATGTTTTCTCCATGTCTGTATGGGTTACCTCCAGGTTCTCCGGTTTCCTTTAACCTCCCAAAAACATGTCATTATGTGAACTGGGAAAGCTACATTCCCAGTATGTGTGAAGGATTGTGTTAATGAGTGTGTGAGAGTGTGTGCATGGTGCAATAGACTGGTGTTTATTCCTCACAATGTTCCTAGGATCTGGACAAGTATAAATGTTCTGTTTGTGAGTGAATGTGATCAGTGAAAGGTAAAAAATTTGACACCATGGAGAACCAATAAGAATTACAATAAAAATTAAAATAAGGATTTTTTTTTTTTATTAAAAGCGACTTCAATGCAGAATTCACACACAAACAGGACAATAAAAGTGAAAAAAAGTCTTGTTTTAATAATAATAATAATAAAAGGAATAGTAGGATAGTTAAAAAGTAACACAAAATAATAAAAAATAACGAATGCTCACGCACGCGTCGGGTCCGGTCACGTTGACGAGTGTCAGCGAGCGCGCGCGCTTACCGGAAACCACGGTACAGCTGGGAAACGAATAAATTCCCAGTGCACAGCCCACAATGGACAAGAGAGAGAGAGAGAGCGACAGACAGAAAGTGTGTGTGTGTGTGTGTGTGTGTGTGTGCATGCATGTGTGAGGAGTTCACAAGTGACGCGATTCCGCACCTCACCAGAACGGAGCGCTTTTCAGTTTGACTGCTTCCACCGTGCGCGCGCGCCACAAATCTGCTCATTATAACCGGAGGACCGAAAAGAGTTTGTTATAACAAAAATATCTCGGTGGAAAAATTTGAACTGGTTTACGAGAACAGGAACATTTTGTCACCAAGATGCTGGAGATCTTTTTAGTGATGCTGTGTGGACTGACGAGCTGTGTGTTGACCAAAGGTGGGTGTTTCACAAGAAATGTCTAATAATAATAATAATAATAATAATAATAATAATAATAAAACTTAATGTATGCAAATATTATCCAGAATATATGCTACTGAAGCATGTATAGCTTCCTGTTTCCCAGTAAAACCAGTTTGTTAGTGAGTTATTAATGCATAAAACCAACATCTTCTGTTAACAAACACTGAGGTTAAATGTTACTGATATAATTATTAGACTGTAAGCAAGACACACAAACACACGCACATTTTACTGTAAATAATGACATTATTTATTAACAGCAACTTCTTTGCATTTTATTGTCTATATAACGGGATCCGACATTTAAAAGTTTTTTACCTCCTTTAATTAAAATCCTACTGCAAAAGTAACTATGCACTATTTAAAATAAAGACTTTATACCAGTGTAATAGGGGTTAAAACCCAAGAGTTAGATTATTATTATTATTATTATTATTATTATTATTATTATTATTATTAAAATAAACCCATTTATCAAATGTTTAAAAGAATGAAACGGAAAGCTCTGTGCTCCTGTTTTGGCCCCAGTTCAGTCACAGAGGGCGTTTATTTCCTGAGACTGATGACTTTCTAATATAAATGACTGCGGGGTCACGACCACCGCAAGGAAACTTTGGAGGTGCGCGTGTAGGAGCCGCAGCTAATCAGCGCTTATGAATAAAACAGACCCCCGAGGGAAGGAAATACGGAGGGCGAAATTCCCCCTGCGGCATTCCCCCGCTTTTACACGCCTGTTTTTGCCCTCTAGTCAGCTAGCTTTTTTTTTTCTTTCTGCAAAATTCTAATTTGCAATCGCAAGTGAAAATACATGCGAAATAATTCATGCAACCTCAATTCTATCCTAGTGCTCAGTGAGAGTGAATCAACTTATCTCCGAGAGACTGATTAACAAAAACTTTCAATCAAGCTGCTATCAACTATGAACTGCTATTTGTTTGTAAATGACTGCAGCTCATAGATAAATGGGCATATGCTTTAAACCTAAATGTAAGGTGCATAATAATAATAATAATAATAATAATAATAATAATAATAATAATAATAATAATAGGAAGAAGAAGAAGAAGAAGAAGAAGAAGAATAGACTTACATACATAATACACTCTAAGTTTACAGAGGATACATTTTCATTCATTTTGCAACTAATTATATGCATTTTATTATTTTTATTTGATCATTTCTTACTATTTAATATGATAAGTAGTGTTAACACACCACTCGATGAGAGTCTTTAAGGCCATTTGCCCCTTTGTTCATTTAATTCTGGAAAAAACCCATTCAGGACAAAACGACACCAAATTTGTTCACACAACTGCTGTTTTTATATCATGGAACAATAGCAGAGACCAGCTCAGGTCTCTGAACGTAACCTTTAACTGATTTTTTCCACTTGTACATTTATTTAAACTTGGTCGTTGCCCAGTGTTATGACTCAGGTGTGGTAGTGCAGGGAAATTGTATCTGCTTGACAGAGAATATACAGAATTATACTTGTTTCCCTCCCATCCTGTGGTCCTTATACTGATTTAATAGGCAGCAAATGTAAACTGTTATGTTACCATTTCTATGACCTTTACAATGTAATTAGTAACAAAGGCTCGCTTTGGGGTGTGTGGAATATGCTGATTGAGACCTGGGCATCCAGCCATTATATTGCCTTGGTTTCATGTCGTGTGGAACTAATTGAGTCAGCTTCCTTCTTTAAATTGAAACAGCAGCTTAGCATATAGGCGCCATGTAAGAAATGCTGGCAAGGAAATGATGCTGTGAGTTTGGCATAGACAAAGCAACCAGCATGCTCCAGACCAGGATGTGTTCAGACTGTGTTTGAGAACACATTGTGCTTCATAACCCCAATCTTTCTATGCAGTGTACATTCAAATAAGAAAACAGATTGATCTGAACCTAATCACATGTGCCACATCTATTCATTTTCATTATTCACTGTTGGCTTGTGGGTTGCTGTGATTTCAACTTCAAAACACTTTAATTTTTGTAGTTCATGAATCCAGCAGTACAGTGATATAGAAAATTACTGCATACACATGCATAGAAGTGTTCACATCAAAATTAATGAAATGATTAAACCATAATCGCTTTTGAAATTAAATGTGATATAATAATAGTAATATACTACTCAAATGTATCCCTGAGTCATGAAATATATTGTACATATTTCATTACCTCTTCATATCTTATCCCTACAAACATAGAGACAATGGGGTGGATTTACTTAGAAATGGCAGTTCCAAACAAGTTTACAGGATGTATGTGTTGTTGTTTTTTTTTGCGTCCCAGCATAAAAGCTCTTAAAGATGTATTTTTCTCTTCCAACTGAAAGATGCAGACTCTAAAGGAAGGTTCAGCTCTCCAGTGCTGGATGTTACTGAGCGACAGATCATCCTAGAGAAGAACCAAATCCTCCAGCTGAACTGCAGGTGACAAACCCAGAGTATTTCATAGGCCTATTCAGTCTGGACATAGACAGACTGTACAGAACTAGACTATTGAAAGGTTGTGGATTTAGGCCAGTAAACTATGCACTAATTCAGTATTAATTAATGCATTAAGGAAAGAATTTTTCAAAAAAATTCCCCAAAATAGTAAGGGGCGATTGAAGCCATACTGCACACACCAGTAAATCTGACTCCAGAAACCAATGTTAAATCACAGTCCAAGATAAGATGATTATGAGTTAAAATGTTGTTTAAAAGGTTGCATTGGTATACCATCTTCATCCTTCTTGACAAAACTCAACTTGCATATTATAGTATTATTATAAGTATTATAATTAAATTATAGTATAACATAAATTTTTCAGGGGGCGATGGGGGCTAGAGTGGGTGTTCCCCTCGGGTGTGAGCAAGAGCCATCCGAGTGCCCGTGTAGAAGAGACTCGTTGTGGCAAGCGCTCAAACCAGTATTGCAGCCGCCTTATCCTCAGCCCTGCCTTAGCCCAGCTTACAGGTTCCTACCGCTGCCGCTACTCCCACAAGCAGCACAAAAACACCTCTGTCTACGTTTTCATCACAGGTAAGAATCTCCATGTGCCAGTTACAGTTAAAGTTAGTGCTCCAGGACCTGGTGTAATCACTAACCACTTAAAGCTAAACAGGATGCAAAAGGAAGCCAGTAATATCTAAACAGCATTTTCTCCCAGAACAGCAAATTCTACTAAGTTAATAGGTCTGGTATGGTTTCTCACTATCTCCCCATTTTTTGTCTATATATAACCTCTAACTTTCATTTAAGGGTTACCTTAGGGGGTGACAGAAATAGCATCAGCTGTCGAAAGGCACAGCCTCTGGGCAGCCTTTCCCAAGGCAGCAGGTCTTATCTCCTTCACTCAGCCTCTCTGTCTGCATCCTGTGCTGCTCATGGGGGTCTGGCTAGGGACAGGGATGGGGGAATAGGATGTCTCCCTTGGCAAAGGAGGGCTGAGTGTTTATGAGTGCTTGTAAATGAGAGTGAAAGAGATGGGTATTAATCTGAGGGAGCATCCAGGGGCAGTAGAGATTTGCTTTAAGAAGGCATCACCATACATAATGAAGCAGCAAAAACATCCAAGAAACAAGGACCTTGAGTCAGTAAAATAAGCCCATGGTCCCCTAACAAGGCCACAGAGGGCCATCAATTGCTCTTGTGACCATGTCCATTAATCCTCTCCCTCCCTCTTTTATATGGAATCAAAGCACATCAAGGAAGCCTGCATACAGTAGTCCTTGGGGTACTTTTGTTAAAATGTTCAGAGATTTTTTTTATCTTTCCTTTAATAATGCTAGAGTAACAAACAATGGAGTGAGCAACACCCAAGCTCTTTCAATACCGCAAGATGATTCTAGCTGCAAAAGAAAGTGCAACCAAGCCTACAAACAACACACAAGGCTTTTGATAGCTAGCAAACAACATATCTTGCTGACTCTGAATTGTTATCCGCAATCAAATTCTGTTTGTGGTATTAGGTAACTAAGTTTGAGTGCTCAAAGGAATGTGTATATGTTTTTTCCTGACCCCAGTGTTTGGGTTTCAGATAGCCAGCAGCCATTTGTAAAGGTGCAGAAAGAGATCCCAGACGTGGTCTACATGAAAGAAGGACAAGACCTAGTGTTCCCCTGCAGGGTCACTAACCCTAACACCAAAGTGTCATTGGTCAAAGTGAGTAATTTTACTATGAATATCTCCAAGACATCATACAAATGAATTACCAATTGAACCTATTGACATTTATCCACTCTTATCACACTGTACGTGCAAGACATTCGCTCAACCACCATCCATATGTCATCATTATCATCAACATAATTACTGTATTGTTAGGAAAGGCTTCTGAACCCAGTATTATCAGGGTTCTCCACCCAGTATCTTCCTCTTTTCTTTTATGCTTCTGTTTTCCACTAATAGCTATTAAAATTACAAAACAATTTTCCAAGTATTTCCAAGCATGTTTAATGCATTGCGTAAATTTTGCACAATCGTTTTTCATGCCAATAAATGTCTAAGAAACGATTGTGCAAAGTTTACGCAATGCAATAAACATGCTTGGAAACACTGATTTTGACATTAACCTCCACCCAGTAACTCAATGGAATCATCACAATTTCTCATGGTCACATTCTTCCTCAGGAACCTTAGTCTCTACACTCTTCACCCTCTCCACCCATATTCATCATAACAGTTCCTTTTCCAATCTCATCCTTTTCTGACCACCATATCCTGTAATCTTCTTCCATCCCTTGCTACCTGACAGCTATGTCCATTCATGAATTAGCCACTGCCGGTGTTCCTGTCTTCTCATTGGTCCTGCTCAAGGGAAGGAGCATGGATCTGTTCGCATGCGGGAGGATGCATGTCACTGGGAGTGTGTGAGTCCTTCACTGGCCTTAGTGTGACAAAGATACCTGTCTTACGCCAGCAGGCAGAAAGAGTGGCGCCCCCGGCTTCCTCCGTCTTGCTGGCACCATATAAACCCAGGAGATGTAGACAGGACATGGGGGTCTAAGTTGCCACACCTTAATGGCCTTGTACCTGGGGAAATCGTGATGTCTTCTACAGCTGGTTGCATCAACTCAGCTAATTATTAGACCTTAATTAAAATAATGAATATGACTAAATCTATTGTGCAAGCTGTAAGGTATCTCTCCAAGGGGAGAGTTGTTAATGCCATTTATGGCTATTGTTGCAAAAAAAGTGGACATGAGTGGACAAGAGCGGAAAGGAGCAAATGACCAGTTCCCTTCACGCTCCCTTTGGCTCTGCTTTCAGGATGGGAGCTGTTTTAGGATCTGCCATCGATATGACAATCCCCCTCCTCCTGTTGGCCTGAAAAATGCTTCCCATTTAATTTCAGCTTGCTCTGTTTATGTTCTGCTTGACCCTATGCACAGAGTCACAAAGGTAATCAGTCTAAAAATACAAGGCCATCTCCATCTCCCACTCCAATTTGGATTGTAACACACTACTAGAGTGTTTCTTTTCCGGAAAGGGTTTATTTGGAGACAAATATCTTTAATCTCGCACCTCTTGCATGGGGAACAATACTCCAGGGGCCAAACTCTCACAGAAGCTGTGAAAGTGGTCAGGGGAACCTTTCAGATATTGACCTGAGGGCCCCAGCCGCAGTGTCTATATCCTGTAGTAACAGGATGTGAAGCGATGGACTGGAGTCACGTTTCCACATCCTCAACACTCTCAGGCTCTGTACAAGAGATTTTAGAAGAGGGGTGGAGTGGGCATCTTATACTATGAGTGTAGATTGTAAGAACTTAAAACAGGAAACATTGGCTATGTAAGACCTGTATGGGAACACATTGAAAAGGGCTTAGCTAAAACATACATGGTGTTGACCTGTTCACACTGGGAAGGAGGTGTCCACCTGATCCCTTGAGAAAGGGCAGGGCACTTCCAAGCTGTCAGAGCTCCTCCAGTAAACATTTCCTCCGCTGGATTTGGAAGAAAACAAAATCATAATATAGCTATCCAAGAATCTTTGGCAGACTCTACCTTGCTACCAGATCTGACTTAACACAGCAAAACTTAAAAAAAACAGTGCTATTGGCAAGATATCACAAATAGTTTGTTTAACTGTAGTTAATTTTTACTTTATCTTTTAGTCATATTAATAGCCGAAGGGTTCCTGTAAAACTGAATGATTCATGTTCCAATCATTACAGTTTCCTGACCGAATACTTGGCACCGATCAGAGGAACATCATTTGGAATAACAGAAAGGGCTTTGTTATCCGAAGCCCCACATACTTCTACATTGGTCTGTTTTCCTGCGAAACCATCATCAATGGGACAAAATACACCAACAAATTTTTGACTTACAGACCAGGTATGATAACAGTGTTGACAGATGACTCACAGGCTAATAATGTTCTTGCAAATTAACCGCATTTGTACCTTTGGTTCAATCTCTCCAGTGAATAAGATCCAAAAGGTATATCTAAACAGCACTGGTGTGGTACAGGCTCTAGAAGGAGAGAGGCTGGCCTTAAACTGCACTGTTACAGCTGAGTGGAACTCAAGAGTGAACATCAACTGGAGTTACCCTGGAAAGGCAAGTCAAACTCATAATAACAGAGCGGGACCTAACGTTAATATTTGACATAATGTAATCTGTTTTTGAAAAGAAGCATCTTAAATCTTAAAGTTCATGTATTTTTTTCTGTCTTGATTCTTTCTTAAGGCCAATAATAGAGCCTCAATCAGTCGACGTATAACCCAGAGCACGACCAATGTGGTGTTCTACAGTATTCTCACCATCCATAAACTTCACAAGGATGATAAAGGTATCTACATGTGCCATGTAACAAGTGGACCAGCAAAGCGGGAAGTCAACACCTCAGTTATAGTTTATGGTAATGTTTAAGAATCCCATTACAAGAGTGCTAAATTTATATGAGTCAGCTCTTTATATAAGTTTCTAATATACATATGGGTCATATGCTTCTCAGATCATCCCTTCATCAAGTTAAAGCATAGAGATGGTCCACTGGTACAGGCATATGCAGGGCAGAAATCCTTTCGCCTGTCCCCTAAATTACGGGCATTCCCTGAACCTGAAGTCATTTGGTGAGACAGTGCAAAACAGAGATACCACATACTATAGACATATGGTTGTGCTTTCAAATGAATAAGGTTTTCTTTGTCTGATCAATGTCCAGGCTGAAAGATGGGATGGTAGCAGCAGAGCAGTGTTCACGTTATCATGCAGACGGCTATTCTCTGGTGATTCGAGATGTTGCTGAAGAGGATGCAGGGGTCTATACCATCCTCACTCGAATCCAGCAGTTTGGTCTTCATCAGAACCTGACTCTCTCACTTGTGGTAAATGGTAAGCTTGTTTTTACGAGTTTCACTGTTATTTATTTGGTGGTTAAGTTATGTGCTTAGTTGTGAACTTAAGGTCTGTGACAATTTCTCTCAACTAACAGTTAAGCCTCTGATTGGGGAGAAAGCTGTAGCAGTGCGTGACACAGCAACCGTACCACGGTCCAGCAGGCAAGTCCTCCGCTGCACTGCTCATGGGGTCCCACTGCCTCAGATTCAATGGCTCTGGCATCGTTGCCCTTCTAAAGGCCTGTAAGTGCCACACTATCCTCAGCAAATACATCTAATGCGACAGAAAATGGTGCACGTACCATACGTGGGCATTAAGCCAGCACAGCACATTAGCTGAAGTTGTATTTTTGTTGGATGGATTCTATATACCACTTTCTTAGACACACAAAGAAGCAGATTCCCAACACCATGGCCATTTTTCACACTGTACCTGGTGATAGTTTTAGTCTATTTTTGCCTATAGGAACAGTGTCTTATTTATGTGTCTGTTTGTTTGTGAATGGAGACATGTTTTGTCTATTTCAACAAGAGTTCAGACAGGGTTTCCTTTTAGCCCCAAGAACAGATGGTTAAGGAGCTCTTTCATGTGTGTGTCTATTCATTCTTGAGTGAACAAATAATTGTGTGTGTGTATGTGTGTATCTGCATGAATGTGTGCCTGGTACAGTCATAGAACTCAGTGTATCCTAGAGTTAAAAGTGCAAAAAAAAAACTTCAAAAGAGACGAGTTCCTTGCTTACAATGACGATTAGCTGGTTTCTAAATCAAACGCCATGATTTAATGAACTTCCCTTGCAGAATGCAGCCTGTTTATTATTCTGATTGGTCAGGCGCATCCTGTCATGGCTTTACTAATGTGTCATACACAAACTATTCCACATTCTCGTGAGAAAAGCCAAGCCAGCATTATTCACCAGAAAAGAAACACACACACACACACACACACACACACACACACACACACACACACACACACACACACACACACACTACTAAGACAAAGGCTGAGAAGCTATTATCTGTTCATCTATTTTTGGCTCCAAATATTGGCTCCAAAACAGTTATTCCATACCCGGATCAATGCTTGTATTGCTGATCTGCTAATCAATGTGCAGAATTTTTAATTTGCCTTTTATTTCTTCTCTTTTTTTTTCTTTTTTTTTTTTTTTTCTTTTTTTTTAGAAAAGTACATTCCTTTATTACATGTCATTGCACTTTCATCGAGGGTGACTCAAGACTTTTGTCTTGCCTCATATTTGGCCATGCTATTGAATTTTGCATCCTGAACATGGTGTAAAAGAAATATGTCAATGAAATAAGAAAAAAAATGGACTGTAGTCTAAATTGGTGCCATAGAGTACACACAGTTTTATAAATTCACTCATTTTGCAAGAGTAAAAGGACCTTAAATTGAGTAAATTGTCAATATGGTATACATTTTGTTATATATTAAGGTGACCAAAAAAAGATGCCATTGTTTTTAAGTGGTGTTATTGTAAGTGTTTTGAGAGCTGATCACTGGCAGGATCCTGACCGAGGCCCTTATTCTTTGTAGCAGCCCAGCGCGGCTGGCCTGACGCTGAGGCGGAGGAGGCGCAGGGAGAGTGGTGCTGTGGGCCGGGCTGGCCTCCTAGCACTGAACAGGCTCAAGCCTCGGCCATGGGAACAGCAGCACTCTTATCTCAGCCGGGCAGGAGGCGCAGACGGACTTCCTGTGCGAAAATCAGAGTGCTTTTCCTCTCGTTGTTTGGCTTCCTCCCCGACGCGAGGCGGCTTCCCAGCAGCGTGATTGTCCCTGCGTCTTCAAACGTGGCACAGTCCGCTTCCTCAAGGGCTTGATCTATTCTTGAGAACTCCTCATCCCACAGCCTCCACACACCCCCACACCACCCCCAGCTCGACCAGCATCTCCATCCACCTTCCTACCCGCCATCCTTACCTACCCCCCCCTCCACCCAACACTTCATGTAGCGTTCAATCAACAAGCCAGTCACCAAAAGTATCCTTGAACCCCACCACCTCTAATGACACCACCACTGCCCTGCAGGGCCATGGCACCCTCCTGTGAGAGTCTGGACTGTTTCCACGGCAGCTGCTTCAGAGTCAGAGCTGCACTGGTGCATGCTGGGAAAACACCAACACCGTAAGGACGAGATGCAGTCAGGAGGAAGGGGTCATGCATACACATACTATGGAAGTGCTTTCTAATTTATTCTCTACACCTCCATATGCTGAATATCTTTTTTTCTTAAATCTCAGACATTTTTGAGCCAAAAAAAGTGCAATTCCATCCACACACCGCCCACCCTTTCTGGAGCTGCTTTTTTGCTTTTTTTCCATGTTCTGGAGTGGTACTATAATGGATGTATGAACCATGCCTGTCTCCAAGCCCCAGCCTGTCTGTTGTAGTTCTAGCATCCACAAAAAAGCTGTGATTTCAGATCATGTTCATATTCAGGATCAATATGTCAGCGTGAGCATTTGAAGAGTGGTGGATATAAGTGCTCGCTGTTCGGAACTTCACAATACGTCCAGAACTATCTCTAGAGCTGGTCCAGAGCGCCTGCTGTGTAGGGCTTCATGGGCCAGAAATATCATCCTGTGTCACTAGATTTCTATGTAAAGGATTTCCTGATCATGGCAAAGCTGAATAATCCACATAGCCATGATTTGTGTTGAAAAAACAATTTTTTTAAAAATTTGTATGTATGTATGTATCTGTATGTATATTTGTGTGTGTGTGTGTGTGTGTGTGTGTGTGTGTGTGTGTGTGGTGTGTGTGGTGGGGGGCGGGGGGCACAGGGAGAGGAGGTTCTGTGTTTGAGTGCAAGACTAAGGTTTCTCACTTTACGGGTCTATCCCAATGTGATTTATCCTTTTTATACAGATTTTCTATGAGTAATATATAAACCTAATATTTAATAATTTTATACCACTAACGTACTTATGATAAATGCAAATAATTGCCTGGTGTGTAAGATGGCTGATAAAAATGTCAAGTATTGTCTAAATTCTGTGATATTATCAAATGTATGTGGGTTTTATATTAAAAATTAAATTTACGTGTACAATATGGTCTTTTTTTTAGTTTTGCAAATCCTCACTGATAGAAGGTTTAACCTAATTACTGACCTTCTTCCAAATAAACTGATGCTCATGAAAAAAAAAAACATTGACATATTTGAATTTCTATTGTTTGTAAAGTTTTTAATGAGGTTTAGGGATGCAGGGTAGCTACAAATCAGCATGCTCTAATACTGTACTCAGGCACACAGAGAATGTGTGTGTGTGTGTGTGTGTGCGTGCGTGCGTGCGTGCGTGCATGCGTGCGTGCGTACGTGTGTGTGTGTTTGTGTGTGTGTATGAATTGTGGATAAGTCTATCTTTAAAAGAATGATTAAAGGGGGGAAATGTGTGTTAGTCCATACGGTTTTAGTGTGTGCATGTGTCTCTGGGCGTGGGAGAGAACTGTGTGTGTGTGTGTGTGTGTGTGTGTGTGGCCGGGTGAGTGTGTGAGGAATGCTGGTGTCATGATCAGGGTGGGACACCAGAGCACAGGAGATGGGCACTCACTATCTCTGCCAAGAGGAAGAGCAATCAGAGAGAGAGGAGTCTGAGCCAGGGCAGGACAGGGCGATGTGGGGCGGGGGTTACAGTTACACACACGGATACCCAGCATATCACACGGCAACCTTACATCACACAACACACACTTCACCACAGAGATATAATAGACTTGGCACAGGATAAGAACCAAGTTTTGGGAATGTACAGATATCCATGGGGATGATTTAGTTAGAGGAAGTTTACACACCGGAGACAGCAGAAAACATCACGTCTATGCAGTGGACACGGCTAATTACAGAACAAGGACACTCGTGTGCTACAAAACACCATGTCCTGACTGTACACCACACAAGCACAATCACCACCACCATGCTCTAATCCTGATATACACTCACTGCATTCCAATTAATTTAAAAAAATCCGCTGACAACCGAGAATAATACTGTTCATGAAGAATTGCAATTCCCAGGGGAGATGATGATGATGAGGAGGAGGATGAGATATTTCCGGAGTTCCCTCTTCCCGATGCTGCAGCTGTGTCTCACACCTGTGTGGTGTGGGGTCACTTTCCAGCTAAACAAAGTCCTGTCCCTCATTCTTCCTCTTGTCTCTTTTCTGTCTTTCGGCTCTAAGATGCAAAGAGCAGGTTTCCTCGTCCTGGACTGCAGTGAGTGAGAAGACAGCAGGCACATCCACCTACAATCCCGTCCTGAGCGTCACACACACACAGGAAGTGTTGCAGGGGAAGAATAAGGTGAGAACAACTAATGCATGGATATTCTTTGGAAGAGGAATGATGGACACGTTTTAGGAAGCCGACCGAAGTGTCTGATTCTGTAGAAGTAGGAAACGGTGGAGCGGTTGTTTGTTAGCTGTTCCACATAAACCGCCTACGAGTACATCAAAGTACAAACAGTACTGTTAACAGAAACACTTCATCCTTGAGTCATCTTCCATCTCTGTGAATGAATAAGCCGTGTCCTGTTTGAAGTTCAGGGACATGTCAGCTGCAGGGGCAGTTCACCATGGGGGGAAGTATTCATGCCACGTAATAAACGTTCAAATCCACATGAAGTCATACTAAAAAAAGCACAAAGTGTCAGAATTAAAGGTCCTGTAGAAAAGCATTGATGTAATGGACATTGCGTTTGTTAAATTATAAGAGTGCTGTTAAGTTCTGGATTCTGATTGGTCAGATTATTGTTTGTTGATTATTGACCGCAGTTTGCGCTTTCTGGTTTCTTGAAAACAAGACAAACTGTGATATTTTGTAACTACAAAAAAGAGAAAACAAAAGGGAATATATACTAGAACTGGAAAATAATCTTGCAAATCGTCACTGTGCATCAGGGCACATCACATCACCCTATAAATCATCATATAAATGCAGCTAATTTATTTATATACAGGACAAATACATAGAATTAGTAACTCCACTGAATGGTTCTTTCTAAAAAGGTGAAACACAGGAGCTAAATAATTCTGTGGAAGTATCCTGTTACTTTAAAAAGTTATCTGCTTTGTGGATGTTCTCCATTCAAGACTTATATATAACCGCAATTTGTAAAGTGTCAGCTAATTTAGTGTGTGTGTGTGTGTGTGTGTGTGTGTGTTCTCAGACTGTAGGTATTTTAACAGTTGGCAAGGCCTTAATATCTGGCATCTATCGCTGCGTGGCTTCCAACTCAATGGGCACAGATGAACTGGACATCCGCTTCTATGTTACAGGTATTTTTAGTTTCTCAAACAATTGAACAAAACACTTGCAGCTACTTTTACCACAGATCTCCTGAAATGTCATTACATCGCAGGCAGGATATATAACGTTAAATATTACAGTGGATGTCACATGCAGTAGATCAGGGCTGGGAGTCAAAGCTGTTAGTTAATTTTGCTCTTTGCATCAACCTGCATCTCTCTATGTGCATTTCTCTCTCTCTCTCTCTCTCTCTCTCTCTCTCTCTCTCTCTCTCTCTCTCTCTCTCTCTCTCTCTCTCTCTGTCTCTCAGTCTCTGTCTGTCTGTCTGTCTGTCTCTCTCTCTCTCTCTCTCTCTCTCTCTCTCTCTCTCTCTCTCTCTCTCTCTCTTGCTTCCTCTCTCTTTATCTCTCTCTCTGTCTCTTTATGTCTCTCTCAGTCTCTGTCTGTCTTTCTGTCTGTCTCTCTATGTCTTTCTCTCTCTCTCTCTCTCTCTCTCTCTCTCTCTCTCTCTCTCTCTCTCTCTCTCTCTCTCTCTCTCTCTCTCTCTTTCTCTGCCTGATTTTTTTTGCTTTCACGTCATGTTAATTTCAGCCACAGAGGCTGTAGCGGACATGTGTGTTGTTGCCATGACTACAGGGTGATTAGGGAGGTGAACAGGAACCTGTGCTCCTTATCAGCCTGCTTTCCCAATGCCGCCTTACGTGCTTTATTTGGAGATTTCTGGTGGTGTTTGGGAAAGATAAACATTATCTTCCATCAGGAAAACCTCGAGCAGTTTCCACGGGAAATTTCAAATAGCTAAAGTAAATAAAAGCTCTTTTCACGTGGCCTCTTTTGCTACTTTTACCGACAATGGCTATTCAACATTGTCATCAAAGGTTCTGAAAAAAGATCGGCTTGGTCAGCTCTCACAAAGTGCTTTTCATGATGCTGTACTTTATTTTGTTTGTCCCGGTTAACAGTCTGTGTTTCTGCTAGCTGTCTTTATTACGTATTTCTAAATGACTTCTTTTTCATCCCACCCATCACAGACATCCAGGGAGGCTTCAGCATCTCTGGGGAGTCAGTGGAGGGGCCAAGAGAGGGCAGAGATTATCACCTGTCCTGTGTAGCCAATAAGCACCTGTATTCCAACATGTCCTGGCACAGAATGATAGGTAGCACAGCCAGTAACGTGGATGGTCCACCTCTGGTTGGAGAGCTGACGGAGGGAGAATACTCGCTCACATTGAGCTTGGCGCTGATGAACCTGACAGCGCAAGACTCTGGGATGTACCGCTGCTCTGCCACACATCTGGTCACGGGGCAGCACTCCCATCAGGATGCACTTGTGGCAGTTGCAGGTGTGTGTCTTGGTGTTAAACTGTGTATCCAGTGTAACCAAATTCTTAAATGTAGATTTTTAACAAGTATGTCAGCCTTAAATCTGATTTAGTTACTCCAATTTGGTCAGATGGACTTTCCGTGTGTGACGTGTGTAGTTGTATTTTTCTGTGTGCCGTCCACCAGATGCCCTTGAAAAAAACTGAGAAAGCACGGAAACACTCAGCTATTTAGAAACCCTTTTAAATTGTTCTCTAAACAAACAAATACTCCTGTATGAGTCATGTAAGGATGTGCTGACAGACATGCACGCATAAGAGCTATAGATTGAGTAAATGGGTGGGGAAGGGGGGTGGAAGATAGAAAAGGAAACACAGGAAGAAAGAAAGAGAAAAGAGCGAGGGTCCTTGGGAACAGAGTTGCGTAAGCTTCCTGCAGTCGTTCAATCCAAGGCTGTTTCGAAGCAGTACCTCTTTCACGTGGGAATGCGAGCTGGACAGAAGGAAGAGCACACAATGCTACTTCCCATAGTGCCTCATCTACAGAGTACTTCACGGGGGCCGAGAACAATCAGCCAATCAGCAACTGTCAAAGACCAAGAAAAGAGACAATAATCAATTGTCTCAGAGAGGAAAACATTCGGAACAACAATTAGCTTGTTGTGAAGTGACCCTTTCTTTATTCTCCTATCCTAGTCATATTTGGCACTATTTAACACAAAGACTTCCTCAAAAGTGACTTCTGCACAAATGAGGATGTGTCATATAGCTGCACAAAAGAATCCTACTTAAGATGTATAGGAAATAAGACGCAAGTAGCCCATTGCATCATGATATAAAAATGTGCTATTCTGAACTTTAGAATTACGATGAAACTGGAACATGTTCGTGTTGCACGTATTACAGTTTTCCTGAAAAAAAAAACGACATGCCGGCACGCAGCCAGCTGTCAGGGAAGTCCTGGTTTAGTCGAGTCAGGTGAAAATGTGTTGCTAAAATAACCAGAAATTTGTCAACAAATGGCACAGCTCCACTGGCTGAGAGTCAAACTTCCCAAATCACAATTTGTAATGAAAGAAATAGAGCTTGCTTTCTGTTCAGTGATCTGTAAATCACTCAGTGCTTTGTTAATGTGGTCCAGTACGGCTACTTGACAGAAGTAGTGACAGAAATATGCAAACGCCTGACATCACTGCCTCCTCTCGTGAGACATCAGCGATATTTAAATTGAATTTGTGGATATTCTGCTAGACAAAACATAACACCGCTGTGACTTTTTGTGCCCCCCTTGTAGTTCTGGAGGCTCCGGTGCTGCTGCAGAACCTCAGCGACTGCAGCGTGAACATCAGCAACTCTGTGACTCTTCAGTGTAATGCCAGTGGAGTGCCACGACCTCTCGTCACGTGGTACAAGAACGGGAGGAAGCTCAAGCAGGTGTCTGGTGAGAGAGAAATCCAGGAAGTCGCATTAGCTCATTAAGCTACTGATTGGAATGTTGTGAGCTCAATTCACAATAAAAAAAAAAACAAGCTGAAACGCTTGGGTCCATGAGCAAGAAGCTTAAACCTCAGCTGCTTCATTGTATCCTGCATCAACTGCTTCATAAGCAGCAAAACAGCTCAATCCAAACATTTCACTGTTAATGGACATTTCTAAAAATCTGTCATTTGATTCCTGACTTTCACCTTAAACCAAGTCAAGTGCCTTTGACTTATAGACCGATGCATTTTATGCCCCAGGCATCATGCTGGCTCCGGATGATGGAACTCTTCACATTGACCGCATCACTGTTGAGGACGAGGGCATGTACACGTGTGAGGCCACCAATGAGAGAGGATCTGCAGAGAGCTCGGCTTACATTTCAGTGGAAAGTAAGAGGGCAGAATTTGTACCACTATTATTGACTGTTTCCTGTAAATGCTCTTGTGTTTACTGTAAACGTGCTCGCCTTCCTCATCCAGTGAGGTAAATGAGCACGATTTATTATGTTTAGTTACCGTCACTCTGTCTCTGTCCGTCTCAAACTCTGAACGGATGCCTTCGAGCTTGCAGTAGAGAGAACAAGCTTTTGTTGTCGTGTTCTGATAGGTCAGGAAGGAAGCCGTCTCCCTTTTTGATTTCCCACGGAAACCGTCTGGTTTGCAACCCATAAACTGTTTAGCTATTTGTACATCTATTTAAAAAAAATAAAAGAATGAGAATTAATGATGAATGAGTGAATGGGTGAGGCTCGTTTCTGAGTGCCAGTGACACAAAGCACTAATGAAATTGATGACTGCCCTCTTTAGACTGTACTGAGAAATGACAGAATGGTGCAGGATCTTCATGCTGAAGATCTGCTGAAGTTTCTGACCTTTTTAGCTGAAGCTGATCTGTTTGTTTTGCAGATTCGGAGTCTTTCTCTCTGGAGATCCCCACATTAGCCTGCACCTGTGTGGTGGCTACTCTCTTCTGGCTGCTCCTAACACTTCTCATTCGCAAGCTCAGACAGGTGAGAAGCTATCAGGCCTTCACTTCTAAAAGCTGAGCGCTGGGAACTTACTGCATTGAAGTAACTCAACAATATTCAGACACAGTGATTCCACCAAACAGAGCAGTTTGGCGTGGTACAGTTATTAATCTGGATGTAAAAAGAAAAGATTAAGACCCTAGTCAGGTCTAAGATGTTGTAGCGTAGTGCAGAGACGATTTTGTTAAATATAGAATTTCTTTTTGTATTCTGGACTTCAGATATCTTTTAGATCTACTCAGTATGTATTTTGCCTGAATGTGTTTGACCCATTTTGACAAATTTATTGAAAACATAAAGAAAATGTAAAATGTAGACTTTTAAATTCAGATTTTATTTGTCACATACATAAACATGCACAGTATGACATATAGTGAAATGTGTCTGGTGAAAAAAAGATATTTAAAGGATTATTTTGTTCATTCTGAAATATATATGTTTTTATTAATATACAGCATAAATGTTTGCTAGAATAGTTCATTCATGCTTAATGACAAATATTGTGTCTCAGCCAAACTCATCAAACAGTAAGACAGAATACCTGCCAATCATCCTGCACCAGGGGGAGGGGCCTCTCGATGAGCACTGTGATAGGCTGCAGTATGACGCTGAAAAGTGGGAGTTCCCACAGGAGCGTCTTCAGCTCGGTACGTGCTTGTGTCTGTGGTCGGGTTTAGTATGTGATGAGTTTGATGATGATACACACTTTCTCTTCCAACAGAAAAGCCACTTGGACGAGGAGCATTTGGCAAAGTGATGCAGGCGTCTGCCTTCGGCATTGCCAACTCAACCGGCTGCACCACAGTGGCTGTGAAGATGCTCAAAGGTTTCAGACACTTTGTGTATAACATATTACTGAAGACCTGATGAAGGTCATGAGACATGAAATTCTTTGCTTCCCCAACAGAGGGCGCCACGCCAAGCGAGCACAAGGCGCTAATGACAGAGCTGAAAATCCTCAACCATATTGGACATCACCTGAATGTAGTGAATCTCCTGGGAGCCTGCACAAGACCAGGAGGTGTCTTCTTCTTCTGCCTCATGTGTTAGATGTGAAAGGACAAAATAAATAAAATAATGTCCAGTAGCAACACCAACAAATCTAAGCTTTTTGTAATTAGTTATTATTTTATTAATGAACATTAATGAAACTTTGTAATCGAAATAAATCGTAATGTTCATCATCATCATCATCATCATCATCATCATCATCATCATCATCATCATCATCCTCAGGGCCTCTTATGGTCATAGTGGAATACTGCAAGTACGGAAACCTGTCCTCATACCTACGGAGCAAGAGAGATGTGTTCATGCTCAACAGGGTTGGTCCTATACACACACACACACATGCACATATACACACACACACACATGTACACACATACACACACACATACAACCACATACACACACACATGCACACATATACATACACACACATGCGCATACAGTACACACACACATACACACACATACATACATACGCACACTAGTCTTTACTCACATACACAGTGTCCTGTTCAGATGTTTCTCTTTGTTTTTGTTCAACATTGTCTGGGTCACCTGCTGGATTTTGCTGTTCTGTGCATTGTTATGTCTTTGCAGGCAGCCTGATAAGACTCCGCTGTGTACGACTGCATTTTAAGTTTTCACAAAAGTTTTTTTTTCAGTGTCCTGTTCTCATTTCCTTCTTAAAAAAAGCCTCGCTTTCTGTTTACCACAAACTCAATTTCCAGGCTGACAGTTTTTCACTTCTGGTCTGGTTTAAACTTGTTTACTGACAGTCCCCGAGAAGAGGCCTCTCTCTCTTACACCCCACACAGTTTACTCATATCATTTATTCATTCCTCAACACTTGCACTTTTAAGATTTAAATAAGATAAAAAGCTTGCATATGAACATAAAATAAACAGCATTATCATAACAGTCAGTGCTAATGTTAACTAGGTCAGATAAGCCTGTGGGTTCTGTGTAAATGTTTTCAGGTACAATGATTACTTCTTCTCTGCTCAGGGATGTGATTTGATCAAAGCTATGGAGTTTATTTAGCGATAAACATAATGCTCTCGTAATAAGATTTATACAGACATGCTAAAAAATATATGTTTAGTGTGTTAGCACTGAGCTATATAATCACAATCAGCTAATAATAATAATAATAATAATTCATTCATTCATTCATCTTCTACCGCTTATCCAAACTATCTCGGGTCACGGGGAGCCTGTGCCTATCTCAGGCGTCATCGGGCATCAAGGCAGGATACACCCTGGACGGAGTGCCAACCCATCACAGGGCACACACAAACTCTCATTCACTCACGCAATCACACACTACGGACAATTTTCCAGAGATGCCATTCAACCTACCATGCATGTCTTTGGACCGGGGGAGGAAACCGGAGTACCCGGAGGAAACCCCCGAAGCACGGGGAGAACATGCAAACTCCACACACACAAGGCGGAGGCGGGAATCGAACCCCGACCCTGGAGGTGTGAGGCGAACGTGCTAACCACTAAACCACCATGCCCCCAATAATAATAATAATAATAATAATAATAATAATAATAATAATAATAATAATAACAAAAAATAAACAAATTAATAAAAAATATTAATTAATTAATAAATAGTAATAATAATAATAATAATAATAATAAGAATAATAATAATAATAAGAATAATAATAATAATAATAATAATAATAATAAGAATAATAATAATAATAATAATAATAATAAATCAACAGTTCCATTCATATCAGGTGCCATATTTTCTTCCTGATGCTCTGCTGGTCCATCTCAGGTGACAGGAGAAGAGGAAAGCAGACATCAGGACGAGTTTAAGAGCCATGTGGAGGGTCAGAAAGTCAGCTCTGAGTTAGAGGGTGAGAGAAGAGAGGAAAACGAGGAAGACAAGGGTGAAGATTTTCCTTTTACATTTATTCATTTGTTCATGAAAAACTGTCTGTGTTTATTCCACCAGCGCAGGATACTTTAGCGCTTCATTTCTGTCTCATGTCTCTTTCAGGTTCTGTCTTGTGCTCGAACACTCCTTTACACCTAGAGGACCTGATCTCATACAGCTTTCAGGTGGCCAGAGGCATGGAGTTCCTCACCTCACGCAAGGTACAAGAGTGCCTGTGTGTGTTTAGATGAAATATTTGTTTTACACTTGATTGATTCTGGTGCATCATCATGAGCATCATCATTAGTTTGTTTTAATGCAGACAAATTAATAAGCAAAAATGTAAGTTACAGTTGAGGCATTTTTTTATGCAAGTGTCTCCTCATGGTAGTATGAGAATGTCAGTGTATAAGAGAACTCTCAGGCTAAAAGTCTGTTAGAGAGCAACAAAAACAGTACATGAGTGGTTTTTATTATTGTTTAAGTGTAGGATGAAGAGTTAAGTCTTTAGTTTGTATGACCTTCGTATCTTGAGGGTCGGTAACCAACTCAACTAGAGTATTTGAAATAATTAGTTGATGACAGTCAGAGATAAATTTCTCTCTCTCTCTCTCTCTCTCTCTCTCTCTCTCTCTCTCTCTCTTTCCCTCTCTCTCCCCCTCTCTATTTCTCTCTTTCTCTCTCTCTCTTTCCTTCTCTCTCCCTCTCTATTTATCTCTTTCTCTCTCTCTCTCTTTCCCTCTCTCTCCCTCTCTATTTCTCTCTCTCTCTCTCTCTCTCTCTCTCTCTCTCTCTCTCTCTCTCTCTCTCTCTCTCTCTCTCTCTCTCTCTCTCGTTCCCTCTCTCTCCCTCTCTATTTCTCTCTCTCTCTCTCTCTCTCTCTCTCTCTCTCTCTCTCGTTCCCTCTCTCTCTCTCTCTATTTCTCTCTCTCTCTCTCTCTCTCTCTCTCGTTCCCTCTCTCCCTCTCTATTTCTCTCTCTCTCTCTCTCTCTCTCTCTCTCTCTCTCTCTCTCTCTCTCTCTCTCTCTCTCTCTCTCTCTCTTAATTTAGTTGGACCACAGATCAGCCCTCAAGAGACAAATGCTTTTACACTTGACTGAACGTAATTTATGGACTCGCCCCTTATACATTTGTGTGTTTTAAACTGTGTGTCAGTGTATACACAGAGACCTCGCTGCTCGCAACATCCTTCTGTCTGAAAACAGCGTGGTGAAGATCTGTGACTTTGGGCTGGCTCGAGACCTTTACAAAGATCCTGATTACGTGCGCAAGGGAGATGTGAGTGCATCCATAATCCTTGCATCGACCTCATGATTACTGTCTACAGACCAGAAGCTAACACATAATGTTTTCTTCACAGGCTCGCTTACCGCTGAAGTGGATGTCTCCAGAATCGATCTTCGACAAGGTCTTCACCACTCAGAGTGATGTGTGGTCTTTTGGTGTTCTGCTCTGGGAAATCTTCTCACTTGGTACAGCTGAGTCTTAATTAAAGCATTAAATTAGTTTTTATTATAGCACATCACTCATCCTGGTGTTAGAAGATCTAAAGTGTCTAAAGATTAGCAGTATGATGTGTAAAACAGCACATCTTGTCCTCTTACACAAGCTCACTTGGGTATCTTGTGTGCGTGGTGTTCAGGGGCTTCCCCGTATCCAGGACTCAACATTGACGAGGAGTTTTGCCACAGACTGAAACAGGGAACTCGGATGCGTGCCCCAGAGTACGGCACCCCTGAACTGTGAGTAGACAAGACATTCGAAAAAACATTCTGTTATTAGCGATTTAACTCACTAGCAATGAAAGCCACCTTCTGGGGTATGTGGGGTAAGGAAATATAATCCACGATGAGCGGTTGCTGATATAAATAACCCCAGAGTGGATTCTCGTTGTTTATCTGTTTGTAGTTGTAATAAATCCATAAAATATGTTAAATAAATCTGCCAAGAAAACTTATAGATGTTCACCGTATCATATCTGTTTCTTATTAAACACAGACTATGTAATTTATACACCATACAACAAGCTGTTACCATAGAAACCAGCAACTGGCCAGTCAGATTTGAACTATGAAATGGCAAAATACCTAATATAACAGTTTTTGGTATAAAAATCAGAAATCACACAGTTTCAGATTTCCTTGTGCTTTATGTACCTTCTTGATAAACCTTAACATGCTGAAAAAAAAGGAATTTATTTTTGTCCTAAGACAAGCATCTATTCCTGTAGAGCATAACCATGACGTTAGAAATGAACTGATTATCTCTCACAGCCCTTGCACAAAGAGATGAGATAACAATGAAGCTCTTTTGCAGCTACACCACCATGCTGGCGTGCTGGGAGAGAAACCCATCAGACAGACCCAGCTTCAGCGAGCTGGTGGGAACACTGGGAGACCTTCTCCAGGCCCGGGTGCAACAGGTATTCAATCTGAACTTCATACAGATATTATTACCAGCTCAGGTGTATTAATGAATTCTTTCTGGCTTCAAGGAGGGGAAGGATTACATCCCATTGAACACGTTATTGTCAGGAGAGAGCAGTGGATCTGAGCATCTGGATTACAGAGATGTACACCAAGGAACCCCGAGGTAAATGTTCCACCAAGACCAAAAAAAACTAAATAGAGCGACGTGTCCTGAAGTTCTTCAGGCCATGAAGTCGATCATTTCCCAGCAATCTGACAATGTGTATAATTGTTTATTCGTTAAATACTCTTTCACCGTTTATAGCCACATTTAAGTATTAGGGAATGTTAGAGGTGTTGATGGGGATAATTAATCAACACCTTCTGACAAAAATCGGATTAGAGAATTCAGCATTAAACATTATGAGCATAAAAGGTTATTAATCACCTCAGATGGGAACAGAACAGCAAATACAAACCCACATGAGAGACACACACATGACTGCATACACAGTCAGGGAATTTTGCTGCATCAAATAACTTTCTCTCGTCTTTTCCAGTTACATCAACACAAGAATCGATGCTATTACGACATTTGAAGAGGATCTGAACAGAGAAGTCCAGGATGTACGCGTCGCAAATTATACACACGTGTTTATTAGTATTACATTAATTTACACCTTCTGTTTTTTTTCCTGAAGATTTTGTGAAGTAATAATAATGTGTTGCAGGATTCCCAGTCTGACAGTGGCATGGTTCTCCCATCTGAAGAGTTCATCCAGATGAAATGGACTGACAAGTTCAAGAGCAAGAAGATAACCAGGTGAGAGCGGCGGGTTGGATACGCCGGTCCAGTGGGCTTTCTATCTTTCTTATTTATTTATTTTTCTTGTTTTCAATTTGGTGATCTGATGTTTTTCTGCTTCTGGATATATATTTATGTAAAATGATGAAGGAAAATTTCATTCATTCATCTTCTACCGCTTATCCGAACTACCTCGGGTCACGGGGAGCCTGTGCCTATCTCAGGTGTCATCGGGCATCAAGGCAGGATACACCCTGGACGGAGTGCCAACCCATCGCAGGGAACACACACACACACACACACACACGCACACACACACACTCTCACACACTACAGACAATTTTCCAGAGATGCCAATCAACCTACCATGCATGTCTTTGGACCGGGGGAGGAAACCGGAGTACCCGGAGGAAACCCCCGAGGCACGGGGAGAACATGCAAACTCCACACACACAAGGAGGAGGCGGGAATCGAACCCCCAACCCTGGAGGTGTGAGGCGAACGTGCTAACCACTAAGCCACCGTGCCCCCCATGAAGGAAAATTTCCGCTTTGATGTCTTTTTGATGTTAGCTAGCAAAATTCAGAACTGAGCGTGAAATGACTCAGATCCACGTCTGGAACATGACTACGGCTCTCAGAGAAAGTCAGAACGTATGTGTTTTTACTCGTAGGAAGTAGTTTGGAGTGTCTGTGATATTTTCTGTGATATGTGATGTCAGGCCTTAAGAGATAACAATAAAGACTTCACTCCTTTTTGCAGGTTCTTCATGAAAAGCCAGCACCAGGAGAGAATGTCCCCCACTTCAGCCCTCCGCTGTGTAAGCAGCGCCCCCTGTGGCCGGGGGGAAAATGATGACACCGGTGTCCCGTGTAGTACGTCTCCTCCTGATTACAACACCGCTCTGCTCTGCCCTTCTCTTTAACACACTCCTTAATTGACTAACTCTTCAATTAGTGAGTGTATAACTTGACAAAAAAGGTGACTCGAGGACTCGTTAGCTTTAAACAATTTAACAATTATTCTAATATCTGCATTTAGCACATTCATCCTTATAAATATTATTATTATTATTCATAAACATATATAGGTAATTAGGATTTTTTTAAGCAGGCCTATTAAATAGCTCTTCTAATTTAAAAAGAAATGGATTATGAATTGTTAGAAGTTTCCAGAAAGGCTGGACATCTTTGCTAATTAAGTGTGCTTAAATCTAAGGGTTTAAATCCTAAATCTTTTATCTCAAAAAGTTTTATATTATTATTATTTTTTAATCAGTTATTTAACTGAATCGGGGGCACAGTGGCTTAGTGGTTAGCACGTTCGCCTCACACCTCCAGGGTTGGGGGTTCGATTCCCGCCTCCACCTTGTGTGTGTGGAGTTTGCATGTTCTCCCCATGCCTCGGGGGTTTCCTCTGGGTACTCCGGTTTCCTCCCCCAGTCCAAAGACATGCATGGTAGGTTGATTGGCATATCTGGAAAATTGTCCGTAGTGAGTGAATGTGTGTGTGTGTGTGTGCCCTGCGATGGGTTGGCACTCCGTCCAGGGTGTATCCTGCCTTGATGCCAGATTGCGCCTGAGATAGGCACAGGCTCCCCGTGACCCGAGGTAGTTCGGATAAGCGGTAGAAGATGAATGAATGAATGAATGAATTTAACTGAATCGAGATTTCAGTTATTTAAAATACAGATTATTAAAATAATTTCAAAATAGAAAGCATTGAAATAACACTTTTAAAAATATGAATATATCAACAGTAACATCGCTTTTTCTACACAGAAATCTGCACACAAAATTAAACACCAACTTATTTAAGCCTTTTAAGTAATTTGTTTCCCTTTTAAAATCAATAATCATTTTATTCCTCATTTTACTTTGCCTTTTTGTTATTTCCTAATATTTTACCAAAGAAAAAAAAACACCTTTAAAGCTCCAAGCAGGAACCAAACTGCTTCTGCAGCGATTTCTTTACATATTTTTACACTTGAATCTTCTCAATAATCTTGATCAATGCTTTTTGGACTCCTCGTAACTCCTCACATGCCAACCTCATGCTAAGTACATTTGTAGTAGGAGATGCTACAAAAAAGGAAGACACAAGGAAGTGTGATTTAAAGGAACGAGAATTCGAGAAGAGAAATAAATTCAAATTGTGATTCATTTTCTATTCACAGAGCAGCTAAAACCACTGAACTGTAGAGCATCACAATTTCACAAATCTGTGTTGCCTAAACTAATGCTGGATGTCTACAACACGTTTATTTATTTACACTCATTACCTTAGATCTGCTTTTTTTAATACAGTAAGGATTTATGTAGATGCTTTTTTGTACGCTGCCTTCTGAAGTATTCACCCCAGTGCAACTTTTCTAAACCCTTTCTATTTTATAAATAAAATCCAGACAGCTGTGATTGAATAAGATTTTAGTTCAGGGGAAAACAGTCACGTTTACGTCACATTGCACGACCAGAAATTAAAGAGGCCGTGTCTCAGTCAGCTCCCTAGTTTGTAAATCAGTATTTCAGGTACACAGGTTCAGACACTATATTTTTTCTATGAGAGGCTTCAGAAAACATGACATCATTTCCACTACAGGAACATAGTGAGCATCAGTGCACCCTGGTCTTTTTGGTGCATTGTGTTATTGGAAGGATTTTGCAATTTAGACAGCCTTTTCAGTGTTGATTGAGACACAGCCCAATCACATTATCTCAAAACAAGTCCACCGTTTTCTTGAAGGCCTCAGAGACTGTTAAAGATCATTTGTAATTCATGAAGGCCAAGGAGCAAAACTCACCATGATGCTACCAGCACCATGCTTCATCACTGTTGTCTAAGCTTGGTGATAAGCGAGGGTTGGGTTTTTATAAGCTTAACAAAGTCAGCTTCAGTTCCAAGTTATAAACACTAAAAAATGTGGAGAGAAGTTAAAGGGGAGCGAATACTCAGAACACCATGCATATTTTATAAATTATACACTGAAAAATACAACTATAATTTTTTCCCCACACACTATGTATAGGCTCGTAAAACAATCTAATTTCTTGTATATTTGTATGAGTTGTGTGTGGTATGTACTGATGGATGGAATAAACTGGAGAGTAGATGAATAGTATCTGCTACTAAAATCAGCATTACATAGTAAGTCACATGACCAACAAATACAGTGGATAACTTTGTAAAGTTTTGTATTCTTTATTAAAATACTGTTGTACACACAAATATTGCAAAATGTGAGACAATGAAACACAATAGGGCATTAAAAGTACTAAGATCTTTTGTGTGTGTGTGTGTGTGTGTGTAAGGGTTAGCACATTTGTCTGGAGTGTGTTCATTGGAGAACAGGGTCATATGTGAGATGATGAGAATTAGCTGTGTGTTGGCTGGATTAACTGGAAGGACTCAAGTGTGTATTTTGTTTTGTTTTTGTTTTTTTTTTTAAAAAAACAAGGAGAAAAAAAAGAGAGGCTTGGCACCAGATTCACCGCTAAAGAAATAAAACTACAAAAAAAAAAAATGTAACTGGAAACCCAGCATCCTCACATCAGTTCAGTTTAACATGCTCCATCCATGTTTGCTGTGGCTCAACCAGACCTGCTCACGTCGGACCATTTTCCCTGTAGCTCGACTCATGATTGGAAAGGAAACCAATGACAGGTCAAAACACATTCAATCATTGGTTTAATTCTCGTCGAGTCGTCCTGAGAGAATGCCAAAACCGCTCCAAGTGCAAAAACAACCGCCCACGCACACACACCAAAGCCCCCAAACCCCTGCCCTCACCAGACTCCCACCCCCACCCTTCCACCTGCCGGGTTGCTGATGGATTTCCTGCTTTTCCAGCATGCTGCCACAAGATCTTGAGGTGAGAAATGTGTTAACCATTCAAACACAAACCTCAAACTGCCCCAACCCTTTCATGATCCTTCCCAGAGGGTTTAATAGTGGGTTGGGTCAGAGTGAGAGTTCGAACATCCCATCATACATCATCACACAAGAGCTGGGTGTGAAAAAGAAAAGAACCGATTGGAAATCAGATAAGACCTATCGATTCAGTCCAAAATATGATCAGCAGCCTCAAGACAATGATGGGGTTAAAATAACAAAAAACAAGGCAGGTTGGGGTAATGGAGAGAGAAAGAGAGCGTGTGTGATGTGAGCATAATCTAAATGGTTGCTCCACAGAAAGGGGGCATATTGAGAGGACATTCCACAGAGGCAGAACTGGTTCCCTTCGTAAATGTGGTCCAGTTCTTTGGTTCCTTTCCAGACCTAAAAAGCCTGATTCAAAAAAGACAACAAACGAACAAAACAAAAAAAAAAAATTGATACTCGCGATCGTTGATTCATGTCACATTGCAAAAAGCATCCAAGAAAATATTAATTAATTTAAAAAAAAAAAAAAAAAAGAATGGAGGTTGCATAAGTCTGATAATGTCTTACACAGCAACAGGAGTAAGCACCCCTTTGTCAGTGCCACCAAAGTTACATGGACAGAGAGCGAGAACCCGGGCAGTAATGAAGCCACCTTCTCTTTACACATCACATGTGACTTTGATTCACCAGCTGGTGAGGGGGTGGGGCGTGGAGGGGATGAGGGTCACTGGGAACACACCACACACACACTACCACAAGCCTCACATTCAAACAGTGGTCAGTAGTGATTTGGCCACCCAACCCCACACGCCCCCCTCTCTTACAAGCACATTGGTTTGTCTCATCTAAATGACAGCGGAGGCAAAACGTGGTCTGGGTTCTGTGCCCTTGGCAAGTGGTCTGTCCCGACTCGCAGTGCCTAAGGAGGAGACCGCTTTTCTCCACATTGGAAACCTTGTCCTTTTTTTGTATCACCCTCTGTACACAACCTACATGATTTTCATTATTTTTTTTTAAAAAGAAAAAACTTAAAATTCTTAGTGCATCCTCCAATGGGAAAAAAGACAACATAAAAACAAAAAAAAATAAAAGCAGGTAATTGTCCTTAAAGTTTTTCGACAATGATGTTGTTGTTGTTCCCCGAAGTCTAAAAAAATTCATCACAGCCACCAACATGTTCAGAATTCAGCAGCTGTGAGTTTAGGAAAACTAAAAAAATACACTTTAGGAAAAAAAAAGTACAACTTCCTTTTAGGACAGTGTATCTGACTGGAGGTGAGCAACCAGCTGGCTCCGGTCTGGCCGTTCGCGCTGTGCCCGTCTTCGTTCACTGTAGTGCAATGTGCTCCGATTCAGGCAGTCCCACCCCATGCCTGCGAGGGGCGCTACAGCGAGCCATTGGAGGCAGCCAGCAGTTCCTGGAAGGTGCTGTCAAAGCAGCGTTTTAGGTCAGAGTAGGTCACCACCAGAACACTCTTCTCATCCCGGGACACCAGGCTGATCTTCTCTGGTACTCCAGCATCCAGCTGTCAAGCACATGAAGAATCATGTAACACATACTTCACGAGAAATGAACAGATATCGTTAAAAAAAAAAATGCTTACTTTATTAAGACAAGACACAATGTGGCTCAGGTCGACCCAAGGCGTGCCTGCTTCAGTCACCTGGTGGAACAGGTGATCTCTGAAGAGCTTCAGCAGGTAGCGATCCCCCGTCTCTGACCACGTCGGATCCTTCTGGAATCTGCAGCATAACAAAGACGGTTTTCCACGACACAAGAACAGTACACAAGAGCCAAAAGCAACCATTTTCATAAACTCCAGGGACACCAGGGCTCGTTTCATAAAGATTCTAAGAATGATCTCAGAGAGCGCCTGATTTAGCTTAAACATTTCTAACTAGGAATCTTATCTTAAGAGTGACTCAGGACCAATCACAGAGCAACTCTGAGCAAGGAAAATACAACATCTTTTACCTTAGAGAGGAGGCGGGGCTTAACCTGTTTTAAAGACTGTGATTGGTTGTCGATTAATAAAAATGGGGTGCTTTTTAAATCTGGTCTATTATAAACCTTTACTTTATGTTAAGATATGAGTCTATATCATGTAGGGATTAAGTTTGTGACCGATCATATTAGAGATGTTCTAACATCTGTATGTTGTAAATGTAAACATCTCTGACACAGTGCAGAAATGTCAGAGACAAATTATATCATTTCGGCTGTTATGGGATTTTGGCTGGTCTGGATAAGGGCATCTAAGGGGATTAGATCTGGTGCAGGTACCTAATTTGAATCCTTTTGTATCATGCTTCCTAAAAAGAGAGAGATACAGGACTTACTCTGGTCTCTCGTTGATGGTTCCCAGTTTGGCCAGTAGGCGGAACAAGCGGCCGTTCTGCACCTCCTGTGAAGGGAATAGAAAAGACAGAGGTTTGAGTGGGGAAGGGGGTTGTGCTAGGTTTTTAGATAACGGGTCATGTTAGACCTAAAGGATCGGTTTTCCTCCAATGGAATAAAAATATGTACACAAGCAAATCACCTGTGAGTTAGAAACATCTCCATACACACAGCTTTTCTACATTGTCACTAGTGATCGAACAGAAACACATGACTCAGATCAGGACCTGACTGCCACAAGCGACAATTCTCCCAAATGATACGACAGCGAC
Source organism: Tachysurus vachellii (assembly GCF_030014155.1). Lineage (NCBI taxonomy): Eukaryota > Metazoa > Chordata > Actinopteri > Siluriformes > Bagridae > Tachysurus > Tachysurus vachellii. Next base: position 2,464,918 of record NC_083484.1, read on the forward strand.
TTCCTCAGTGTAAAGTCACTCTCTGGTTTTGACTCACAACATAGAAAATGGAAGAGAAAGCTGTGAATGCCGTTTTTGGTAACTCTTTAAACGCAGCCAAAGTGCGACACCATTCAGGAGCACAGGCTCGGGAAGTTAGGTCAGGTTTGTAATATATAAGAAACTCTGAAGCATGTGGAGAACCTGTGAACCAAGGACGGAGGCGGGAATCGAGGCACGCGAGGTACAGCTGCAAGATGCAATTCAACTGTGTGAACCAATAAACCACGCTGCGCTCAGGAAACAAATGAACTCAGTTCAATTCATTCATGTATTTAATTAAGGACCAATTAAAGAAAAACTCACTCATGGCCGGTAATTTGTTGGATTGGTGTTTGTTTTTTGTTAGAATTCTCCAGGTTTCTTGGTTAGTTGTATATAATGCATAAAATATAGCTGAATGAGACAAACAAAAAGCACGTGTGAATGTGGGTGCTAAAAGTGGCACCTTGTTACTCAGTTTCACACACTTGATATTGTTCTGTAAATCACACCTCCCCTCAGTTTTTGGCATGTGTATACACACACACTCACACTTACACAACCCTCTTTTTCTTCTTTCTCTAGTAGTTAATAAGACAAAAACAATGCAGCTTGTCATGTTCTGGTTAAAGCTGAAAGCCTGAAGACTTGGGTCCTGTGTCAGAAAGCTACAGCTTCACCTCTAACCCACAGTGGTCTCTTTTTCATACCTTGGCCAGATCTTCCTCAATGACGTCATTCCTCATCTGTGAAGCGTCCAGTTGAGTGTAAAATCTGGCTCCGATCATGGGCATGATGTCATTGACGCTGCGCAGGCGACTCTGCTCCGTTAGCAGGTATCTGGAAGCCCAGAGTGAAGAAACACACACGCATACAATTCACACAATGTTTGCACACTTCCACTTCCAGACACACTCACATATGTTCCACAGCCTTTCCGTGGACGTGTAATTGCAAACGTTAATCCATGGAAAAAGGTGTGTGGGGGTGTGTGGAGCTACGTGGTAAAGGGCTTTCGCACAGGATGAGGTTCTTGAGGTCGGATGAGTAGTTGATGGACACGAGCTCCATGGCTTTCTGCAGGTTCTCTCTCTGAATGCCGGCTAGAGAGTTGCAGGCCAGCGCCAACACCACCTTCCCAAGAGAGATCAGATCTGCTTGCTGGAACACAGACCGAGAAAGAGATAGAGATGGACGTGGTGGATAGATTAAAAAAAAAAAGGTATTTCCATTTAATAGATCTCAAAGAGCATGTGAGTAATAAAGCTTCTCTGCAGCACTGGTGCATGCTGGGTTTTTACCTGGTACTGGGGCATGAGGGCCAAGTGGTTAGTCTGACTGTTGTCAAATGTTAAGACATCAAACACACCTACACAGTTCACCCGTAACCTAGGAAACAAGAAAATCTTTAAATAAATAAAAGTTCAGACATCATTTCTAATAGTTCTGCCGATATTCTGTTAAACTCTACAAGTGACCAAAATCCTGATCAACCAAGAAAATTTAACAGAACATAAAAAGGTGAAATTGTACAGCATTTTAAAATCATTCAGATGTTCAGCAAATTTTTAGCTCCATAATAAACTTTTTAAATTGGTTTAAGTCATTTACATTTGTCTTACTTTGTGTGTGTGTGTGTGTGTGTGTGTGTGTCTAACCTTAGTTACACCTGAACTACATAAACATTAATCATCTCCATCGCGGTTTTTCAGGAACAGAAAACTAAACTGAAATAAAACTTCTGCATTCGTACTCAAACTAACACGTCTTAGTGCTTTTTTCCGCTAACCGCATTTATGCATGAGCTGTTACGAGTCTCTATGCATGTATATGTATGCATGTGTGTCCAGCAAACTGCAAACCAGGACCACAATATAAACAGGCAAAAAAAAATAAAAACCCAAAACCCACACACCTGGACATGAAGCTCATGCTCCAGCTGAGCAGAAACTAAATAAAGAAGCGGTTTCGCAAAACAAGAACGCAACAGCTGTTAAAGCAAAGCCCTCGACAGTACACTGGAAACATCTGGACTTCTGGAGTATTTCCATTGAACCAGTATGTTTGGGGTGTCATCGGCCTAATCATAGTATTTAAAGGGTTGGCTGAAGGGCGGAAACTATTAAATATACCAGCTGAAAAGTGAACATTCATTTAATTCAAAGAAGAAAAAAAAATGATTGTAAAAACATGTATATACCAGACATAAATTATATATATTTTTAAAGCTGCTTACAAACTTTACTCCAGTTTCCAAACTCACTGGTAACTCGAAATTAATGAAAAAGAATCGTGTTTTTTTTTTTTTTTTTTACAACTGCTAGATCAAAGTGTGCTGGAAAAAGCATGATACTTATTTCTCTGCAGTGTTTGAGACTTTTTTAGCCGATAGATAGCTAGACTTCATTTATTCTGCTAAATAAAGCCAGAGTAAAAGCCAGACTATTCACACTTAATAGAAAACAGAAACTTTTTAGAAAGAAAGAAAAATAAAACAGCTGTATCCTCGTTTTGAAAACATGAATCTGCCGTTTAGTTAAATGGTTAAGGAAAGGTGAATTTATTTCAGTACTAATTGAAGCTTCGATGTAATCGGTGTAAAGATGGATCCAGGTGCCCGATGGTTGTGTGTGTTTACCGAGTCTTTCCAGTGATAAGGATCTTGCTGGGGTCCATGACTCTGCAGGCCAGGCCAGCAGTATGGATAGTGCGCAGGGCCGAGCTCAGCTGCACAATGTAGGCCCAGATCAGAGACTCGGGCAGCAGCCCAGCATGCTGCCGAGGAGGAGGAGGCTCGTGAGGGCCTACACACACACACACAGACACACACATAAGCAATCTACTGAACTTCATGTGAAAATGATTCACACCATGTCACGGCACAGAGCTGTAACTGCGGTCAGAAAAGGAACTGTTTGAGAATTCAGCCTCGCTGAGCTATAAATCCTTCTAATGTTCATCTGATAATCAGATGAGACTCAATGTGTTAGTCATTTATTAATTATCAGGCTGCAACATGCAAATGATCAACAAAGCACAGTTTGTGTGATCTGGTTGCACAGCTTGTATACAGTGAGCAGGTTTTGCGTTAATTATTGTTATCAAATCACATTCTCCTCTCTCTCGTTTCAGCACGGTCGATGAATAGCGTGCAGAAACTGGAGTTCTGCTTCCCCCATCGCTAGTACTGTCGCAGGTACCAGACCCCACATGGCACAGGAACTGTTCAACCACCGTTTCCTCTTTCCCTGCTTTACGCATTACAAGCGCGCACACACACACACACACACACACACACACCTACCTGCAGGCGTGCTCTGAACATGCTATAATGCATGAATAGTATGTCTTCATAAACACCAGAACAAACAGAGCTCTCAGACAAAAGACCACCACACTCTTGTTCATGCTCATACCCTGGAGCTGCTAGAGCAGGAATATAAAATCCCACAGTTCTTGTGAAATTTCCACACAACCAATGAAAAAATGTGTGTGGGGGTGGGGGGTGGATTCACCCACTCACTCCGGTGGTTTGAGCTAAACATAATAAATAGATGATCTGAGGTTTGCTTACTTATTCAAAGTACAAGTAATTAGATCATCGGTATTTTTGGCGGTTGTTTTTCAACAGGTTTGTTTTTCATTTCTCGTTTGGAACGAGAACTCACCCCACTTCCTCTTGGTGAAATAAGAGTCAGCCGTTGGGTCGTTGAAGTGCCTGCTGTACATGGTCTCAGCCCCGGCATGGAAGTCGTAAGAGAACACCAACGCTGTGAACGCAGGAAAACAAATATGTAGAAGCACTTTTCAGTCGCAGCATCACTGACCAATCACAGGCCTCCGTGTATGAGGGTACAATAAAAAATGCTGTGGCTCAAAATCATGCATGTTATCACATATCACATACTTAGCCAGTGTGTGAACTGATTGGAGGACAGGAGTTAATATCCCAAAAAAAAAAAAACAAATAAAAAAAAAATGTACTTTTCAAAAAGGCAAACTATATAGCATGAATTTATCTCAAGTTAAAAGCAAACAATTTTACACCTAATTAAATGAACTCCCATTCAGTTTAGTGTGTGTGTTATGTACTTATTTTGCCATTACAAATGAATTCATGTTCTTGATATCCACAAAAACCTATAACACATTTTATTTTAAATGATTGTCATTAAAAAAGGCGATGACATGATTCTTCCAAGCACTGTTTTAGGAATCTACCCTTAAACCATGATCTCTGTGCTGTGATGTGTTTAGGAAACTCTGTTCAGGACAGTTAGGAACTGAAGTTAGCACACATCCTTACAGTGATCTCCAAAAGCCTTGGTGGTAAAGACTTCACGGAGAGTGACGGCGTTGGAATGCTGGATCTTCTTCCACATGTCAACCAGCACCATGCACTTGGTGTTCACCAGCCTGAAGCCTGCAAACATTCAGGCATGATGTCAAGCATAATGCTCAGTTACACACAACAGTATGTACATCTTGTGGTTCGAATCACATTTCGCACCATGTATCCTCCTGAGACAGTAAGGAAGGTCATCTTTGCTGTTGACTGCCTTATAACAGGAAGTGATGTAACTGAAGTTGCTGGTTTTCTGGAGGCGGTTTGGGGGCAGAAGAGGCTCCAAGGGAAAGAGGCTGTGGTAGCTGTCTACCTCAGATGGGACTCCTAATAAATAGAATGAAAATAGAAAAATAGAAAATAGAAAAAAAAACCTCAAACAAAACGGAAGCAGACATTCCCTTCTATCACAGACACACAGTTTCTGGTTTCTTTAGACATGCCAGACAGCAGATGTGGTTGCATTCAGACACCAGGTGAATCCAGACACACTGACCACAGACAGTTCAGACAGAGACATAAACCACACAGACAAAGGCCAACGTTCATAGCACTAACACACACTCGCATCCTGCCTACCTGGGTTCTCAGACTGATCAATTTGGGCCATCGTTATCAAATGCCTGTTAATCAACTCCTGAGGAATAAGAGAGAGTGAGGAGGAGTTAGGATGTGGTCAGTGGGTTGATTTTTATATTAATACATGTCTCCTGTGCTACAGAGATGAGCTTATCATCATCATCACAATCACTTTTCCACATACTCTATACAGATAATAGACTTAGATGGGATGAAATCCCAGAGACAATATTATAATACTGACAATATCACCACCACATGAAAATAACAGCTTATATTAATGAAATTCAGGGAAATATAAACCTTGGGTAGTTAATTGGATGTGAACTAAAAGATGGAAGGAAGTGAAATTGCAACTGTTGCCCTTATTGAGGGTGTGTAACGTAGTTATTAAAATAATAACTGGTTTGCTGCGGTAGTGTTTTTGTGAATCCTGAAATCAGACGGCTTTACCGATCATCATCATAAATTCTGATGCAAAACTAGACTGCTGCTAGAGTGAATGTACAATAAAATACATCCATGTTATTGTTTTAAACCCAGTGTTACTCTCTCCAGGTTTGTCTACTGCTTATGGACACGTCAAATGCATTAAAAGCTCTGCTACAGGTAACAGAACGAAGAAAAACAAAGAGGTGAATACCTGTCTGAGCTCGTCAGCCATAAAGAAGGATGGAGCGTTGGCTTTGGGCTGCATGTACGCCACATGAGGCGCTGTTTGTGGGTAGAGATGGTACGTTGGAAACACCTAAAATGATAACAGGGAAATTATTTCTGTGCAAAAATTAGCTAGTTACCAACACCAGAGCTTTAGGGAGACAAAACCCTGGACCGCACCATTCCAGCCATGGGAGCAGGGGTGTTATCGGTGTAAAAGTAGGTGGTTCCGCCGACAGTCTCCTTTTGTATGATGTGGGCGGCGGCTGCTTGCTCCGAAGCCGTGGTGGGCACCATGTAATTGGCTGGGTTGGGGTTAGGGGTGTGGCTACGGCGCCGGGGCGCAGGTGAGGTATGGGGAGTGATTTTGGGCGAGTGGAGAGGAGATGAGCCAGCAGACAAAGACATACCTGTGGAGGAAAAGTGTCAAAGATGACTTTTCAGAAATTCTATGTGAATTGTTCTTGCGAGGAGATGGGGGAGAGGGAGAGAGAGAGAGAGGAAGAGGGAGAGAGAGATTCACCAGGCGCAAGTCCTGCTGCAGCTGAGCCACCCAGACCAGGATGTGAGAATAGCGGTGAGGGGAATGTCGGCACGGCCGCCTGAGAGATGGCGGACATGCGCGGTGCTCCTTTAGGGATGAACTCCGTGGCAGCGGGGTTAGGAGCCTGCATGAAAAACAAAATATTTCTCACTAATAAATTAAAACAATGGTGATAATATCAGGTGGTGACACAATGGTGTCAGATATCAGGCTCTGGATTGAGAACACTGGGTATATACTAAATAAATGAAAAAGAAAGAGGACTTTTTGCTAAAGTGTTCATCTCTACTACGTACGAAGAACGTTGTACAAGGTTGTACATTTCTTCTTAACACCTTCCTTAACTCCAGTTCAAAATTGTGTGTTCATTAGACTGAAGCAGCTATTTATAGACTTGCTTTTTCAGGATTAAACCCTCTAATTTAAGACACATAACTATATAAACTAAATAATGCATTAAAAATTAATATATTTGGGTCGTGATTTCCAACAGTGTAAGAAAAAAAAAGTCAAGGTTTTAGGCCCATCGTATTAAATGCGCTTACCTTTCTCCTCTGTGCTATACCCAAAGCACCAAAGTCACTAAACAGCGAGGAATTGGGGGAACTTACAGGATCTGCAGAAAGAAAGCACACAGTAAGAGACGCTTCAAAGCCAGTAAACAGCGTTAGAGTCCAACAGCAAGCAACAGATTGTAGCTCACCATGAGCGCTGTGGCTGAAATTCTTGGCACCGTCATTAAGGAGACTCGGGGAGCTGCTGCTACTGGTCATCCTCTAAACACAAACACACACGGTTAATAGGCATCAGTCTGAGGTCCGAGTGAGTGTTTTGTGTTCACAAAGTACTTTGTTGACTTTTACTACTTAACCTTATAGCCCACGTCACAAGATTAGCACGTTTTAACCGAGCTACATGTTTGTGTTCCTCAGAGTGTTTATGAAATGTTGTGCTCATCACTAAACATACTTAATGTCCAATGACAGGTGATACAACAGGAACGGAACCACGAACAGGGTGTGTGATGAAGCAGAGTTGTTGTTACACCCTGAAACTGATCTTCATATAGAAACATGTTGTGCAAGACATTTTCTATTTGAACCTGCTGATTTACAACCTGCTATAACTCCAAGAACGAACAAAAAAAATAAAATAAATAAAAATCTGTTTACTTTGATCTGTGTGTATTTTAAGACAAACTTCCCCTAATTAATACTTTAAAAAGAATTCAGCAGACAGAGATGTGCGGCCTTGCAGTGTGTGTTTCCCCTTTACAGACAGCTGGACATGCTGATGCTGATGGTTATGATGCTGAATAAAACAGGAGAAGATTTCAGGTGGAAATTATAAGCACTGTGCAGGAAAACGAGGAGCTTGTGAAGGGTGAAATCACCACAGGGTTTTTTTGCCCCCCAGATTATTTTATGTTCAGCTCGGAAATGAAGCATATTGGGGGAAATAATCTGATTAATAAAGAAATATAGAATTCTGAATAACATTCTAAATGATTTGGCTTTTCATTTAGACTTCAGTGCCATGCTTTTCTGATCAACTTTTTTTTAAACTAAATGAAAGATGAAAAAAGCTGGTACACAAACTATACTCATATTTATACAAAACACACAACTTACATGAAGCTATGCCACCAAAACAGTTCTGACCTATCAAGGTATGGACTCTACAAGACCTCTAAATGTTTGCTGCGGTATCTAGCACAAAGATTCTACCAGCAGAAGCGAGTGCTCTAAATTGTGAGGTGGGACCTCGATGGATCTGATTTGAATGTCCAACATGTTCTACAGGTGCTCCATCAGACAAAGTAAGATCACCAATAATGCACAGGGGTGTTATCGGTGTAAAAGTAGGTGGTTCCGCCGACAGTCTCCTTTTGTATGATGTGGGTGGCAGTTACCCACAGTTGGTTTCTTAGCAGAATATTGCCCAGAGCATTCCACTTCTCCTGCCAGCTTGCCTTCTTCCTACAGTGCATCTCTTCTTGAACCATTTTTGGTACACACTAACCATTGGATACTGGGAACCCTCCACAAGGCCTGCTGTTTTGAAGAACTGACCCAGCCATCACCAATTTGGCCCTTGGCAAAGTTGTTTAGATTTGTACACTTGCCCATTTTCCTGCTTCCATCATATCAAATTAAAAATCTGAAAGCTGACATACTTCTAAATGTATTCCACACCTTGACGGGTGCCATTATAACAAATGTTAATCATTTCACCAGTCAGTGGTTTTTATGTTAAGGCAGATGGGTTTATAAAACATTTAACTTAACATTACTACAGTACAGATTTAGATATACACATCAAGCATGAGAAAAATGTATAATATTTCAAACTATTGACAAAGGCTGTACAAGTATTTTTGAAAGAAGGTTGTGGATATAGAAATAAAATACAGCATACACACCTGCATCATTGAGTATTTGGACTCTGCTGGGCTTCCAAACCCATTTACTCCAATAAAGCTGCTGCTGAAATATGAGTTGGTCAGATTTGCATCACTGAGCGCTCCAGCATCCATCCCTGTGACTGAAACAACACACACGTCAAAATCTAAACAACTACATTCATTGTGATCGTACCTGCACCAGACTGCTGGCTCAGGTTGTGTTCGGGGGGAAAGGATGCATTTTTTTTAATAACCTGAAAAGTGCAAATTCTGCATTGTACAAAGAATCAAGGCATGCATGCAAGTGTCAAATCACCCATGTGTCTAAAGCATCCATGTGAAGATGCAGAAACATGTTCCTACTTTGTTAAGAGCACAGTAAGTAGTAATAACAGTGTGTGCATAATGCACCAACACAAGTTCCGGCACATGATGTAGACCCTCCAGCACCTGGAAATCAACCTGATTCTGATTCTAATTCTGATCATATACTCTCTCTCTCTCTCTCTCTCTCTCTCTCTCACTCATATATATATATATATATGTACATTATGCAAAGAGTATGCTATTAAAAACGTTTCCCGTTCAGAGTATCAGCTTATTATGTATCAGTAGTATCAGCTTATTTATAACTGTATATGAAGAGTGAGTGCTCATGTTAGAAAGTGGTGAAGCAACAGCTCGAAACCTGCCAAACGATTCATCAGCCAATCAGCGGCCTGCTTGCCTCTGACGTCAGCAGTTTAGTCAACTGACGCGCTGAGCTTTCGCGTTCATTCTTAAAAACAAAACACCGCCATGTACTCGAAATAATGTAATAATTACACTTATATTTGGCCTTTAGTTAAAAGAGCGACAGGTTTACACACGCTGCAGCAACAAATGAATGGGAAAAGGCTCTTTGACCGTCACACGGTTACAAACACACAAAATGTCTGATGTTTTTGACACTTTGTTCGATTGCGCGGTAAAAAGTCATCAAGTCGAACAAAATGTTAGTCTAAAGCCAAAAATGTACGAACAAACGATCTATTGGCAAACACACGGTTTTTTAATCATGCTTGCAATAAAACGTTGCACTGAAACAATGACAGCTCGTGCAGTTTGATTTCGTGTTTTTTTTTTTTTTGAGAGTGCGCGCGTGCACACACACACAGTTAATGTAGAAACAAATTCAGTTCTCTGGATGTTTACACACCACTACCATTCGTTTGAGAAGTAAACTGCAGTATACGGCTCCCTCATATCGTTTGATTTTGTTGTGTCAGGACAGCACACAGGCCTAGATGAATCCCCGGCCTCGATTGTACAGCAGCCAGGCTGAGGCACGGCTGAGGCCCGGCAGGTCTCGACACTACAGAATGGCGCGTCATTAGGCCTCACTCAGTGTGTGTCCTTAATGCTTAAACTTACTGCTCAACAACTGGCCGTCCAGAGCCGCTCCTGCAGGCCCGAGGGCATCACTCTTTTTGGAGACACCCGATGGAGCTCCACTCGAACACGCCGCTACTGCGTTCCCAGCGAGTTGATACCCTGCTACAGCCGCCGCCGCGGTGCTCACTGCCCCGCCGGCGAGGGCTAAAGTCACCGGGCTTCCGCTGCTTCCTCCTCCTCCGCCGTGCACAGCGTTCGCCGCGGTCGGATCCTCATGCAGAAACTGACAATCGTCGCCATAAAAGCAAGTCTTATCTTTCGCGTAATAGCGGCAGAATTTCACCTTGACGCCCGGTATTCCGACACCGCCGAGCGGAGCAGCCGAGACCGGGAGTCCGCTATTCATGGCACCGCTAATGCCGCCACCACCGCCGCCGGAAGACGCTCAAACATAAGGAAACATAAACACTTTAATCCCAGCCAAATGTGTGGAGAAACGGCAAGAAATAGCAACCGTATAATCCGGACCGAACCGTCAGGCGGCCATCGCTGTGGAAATAATCAGTGTGCACGTTTAAGTGTTTAAAAAGAAAAGAGTGAAAGAAAGAAAGCAGCTTGGCGGCTGTTGTTCAGATCAGATCACGCTGTTGTTGTTTTCGAGCTCAGCTAAAGCACCAACCACCGCCGCAGTGCATTGTGGGTAACTCTGCAATTAGTGCCAGGGCTCTGTAGGGTTTCAATTAAAACACAAACAAACAAACAAGCGAGTAATTCATCAAGCATTGTGTCTATTAAACATGCAGGAATCATATGAAATGTATAATATATATTTATTTATTTATTTTTATTCATACATTTACAATTTAAGTGCAGGTGTATAAATAGTGTGGTTAAGACCTGTTTAAAATGTCTAATCTCTGTCCACTATAGGAAATTATTTCACATGTAATTTGTACTGGGATCATAACGTCAAGATTGTTGAATTTTATTCATTTAATACTAATAACATTACAAGAAATTATCAAATGTACACTGTGTGTCGAGTTAGAAGAATTAAGAACTAGAAATAGAATTTACTTAAGAAGAAGAAGAAGAAGAAGAAGAAGAAGTCGGGTCACATTTTTATGTAAATGTACAATACAAATTAAAAAATACATGTGAACACTTAAGGGAAACTGCACCACTGTACCATGTCACTGGAGATGTAATGAAAACCAAACAAGCAAACAAAAATCTGGTTTATTATTACACTGTACTAGGTGTGTTTTGGTGTCCATGCCATATCACTGTCCTGTGTACACATGTAACACTGGCATTATAGTTTAAGTGATCTATTCTTTATGCCCCAAAAACTGCCCTTGGAGTTCCATTAATACTGAATGTGGAATTTTCCTTTTTTTCATGATACAGGAAAATTAATGAAAATATTTGGCTTGTGAGTAGGAAATAAAACTATATTTATAGGGAAAAATAGATCTATAAACTAATATTTTTAACATGTAACCTAAAACAGTAGCACATTTAGAGGAAGACATTAAAATATGAATTAAAGACAATGTTGGGAAAATATTTATGATTCCTCATAAAACCCTGTTGTATTCAAGTAAGAGAGAGAGAGAGAGAGAGAGAGAGAGAGAGAGAGGGGGAAAATGAGTGCGATGAGATGATGGAAGAGGAGGAGGGAAAGAAAGAGTAGCAAAAACAGTGTGAAGCAAGTGATATAAATAGGTGAGAGAGAGAGAGAGAGAGAGAGAGAGAGAGAGCTAGCCTGTCAAATTAGAGGATGTCATTTTTCTCTGAAAGTCTTTGGGTGTTTCTTTTCTCTACAGCTTATTTTGTGGTTGAGTTTCTGCCTGTTAACGCTTTTATGCGCTCAAACAATGCAGTTAAGTCAAGACACACATTTCACGGGTAAGAAACCTAAAAATAATTAATTAACCTAATAAATAACCTAAAAATAAAATTTTAAAGCATAATTACTGAAGTTACTTAATTACTAAGAATCTTATTACTAGAAGTCTTTTCTAATTATTATAAGAGTGAATGTAATTGGAGTATTAGTATGAAAGATTATTGAATATGATTGAATTTGTTTAAAATTTAGTTTTTCTGAAATGTTTGTTTTATTATAGTGTTTCTGCTCCTGCAGTTCAGTGCACTTGTGTGCACTGAAACGCTGCATCAGATGGACATGCGAGATTGGGACGTGCATCGCCTGAATTGTGTCTCCAAGAAAACTGTAAAAAAAAAAAAAAAAAAAACTTTTCTTTTGGATATTTTCAGATATATCGATCAGGGCTTTAGGATTTGTGCTCATTTATTTCAACTTATTAAACATTTAGGATTTATTAAACATGGGGATGTCGCTAGGTGGTTGAACACAACAAAGCAAAATCCTGAAGGACAAAAAATGAGACAAAACAAAGAAGAAGCAGTAACTGTAAACTAAAGGTGGAAAGTCTGGTCCATTTTTTACAGATTTTGTAAATGATCATAGTTATGGGTCAAGGATAAAAGCAGAACTGACATTTTATCCGTAAATGCAGAAGTGTGGATCTTACAACAGCTGTCTTAAAATTACAATACCTTCTTCATTTCTCCATGACATTTATAAATAAGATAAAATGTTGTGTAGATGATTCTGTACTGATATCCTATATGTATGTGTTATCTCATGGCAGACTGTGAGGTGCATATTGTCTGAAGAGTATCTTCAAGGTTCTCAGATGACTCTGCTGGAGGTTGTAGCTGGACAGATGGTTGAAGTTCATTTAACATCAAACAGTTCCACACAATGCTTCTGGGAACAAAGGTGTGTGTAAGAAGGATTTACCGAATTAAACACATCTCTGGAATCTAGGCTACATCATTTTGCTATTATTGTTCTTCATACTTCATTGTGCTTGTCCGTCATGGTATCCGTGCTGTGGTATCTGTCCACAGAGGGACGTCTAATTTGCTCTTGTTCGAGTCTTTTGAAAGAGGAATGGACGGCATCTACACCGTGATCTGTGGAGACGGCAAAACTGCCAACATTTCAGTCCACGTTTATTCATCAGCAAGTGAGTCCAGAGAAATTTTCACTGTTATATCATTTAATCTAAATACCAAGTTTTTAATATTCAGTGCTCTGGAGATGTTTTAAGCATAATAAAAAATAATAAGAGGAAAGTTTATTTTTTTAAAATAAGTAAATATTTTTTAAATTAAGAAATCACTATACTGCAAATAATAAATATAAATAAGTAATCATCCAAAATTATTTTAAGAAAATGGTAAAATATTGAAAGGAAATGTTTTCAGTATCTAGTACATAAATTCCTTTTTTTGTTATTATTATTTTTTTTTTTTTTACATTTTTTAAAATGATGAAAAGAAAGTATATAAAAATATTGGAATTAGTTAATTGTCAAGAAAATATAACTGTTATATTTGTTTTAATTAGCTGTTGGACTGTATAGATACAAAAGTACAAAGTAATTCAGGAAATTATGGCTTTATCTGAAATGTGGCAAGATTATTATTATGTAACTAAATGAACAATAAATCTTTAAATTAAATGATCGATTAAATTGGAAAAATGTGCAATTTTCAATTTCCAAAACAAAACCTATATAGCAATAATAATGCTACATAAACTTTTGCACAGCACTGTATTAATGTAGCATTTTTAACATTGCCTTGACTGGACAATAATCCACTCTTCATTCAATGCATTTACCTCATATGAAATTATTTTGGGTCATTTTTAGGGAGGCCGTCAGTGCCGCAGCTCACGGTCAACAGCGGTGAAGAATACACTGCATATTTTCAATGTGTTTCTGAGGGAAATCCCAAGCCAACCATTACATGGTATGAAGATGAATCGCATATTAGGTAAGTTTAAAACCTAATCTTAATCATCATCTGCAGAGCAATCCACAAACTCTAAACAAGTCATACTGTGTCTTGTTGTGGCTGTTGCATGGTAAAGCAAAGGTCAAGAGGAGATAAAACGGACAGAAAAATATGTGACGGAGAGCAAACTGAACAGTTTCCCTTACTCTAATATAAAGTGCTGTGCTACAAACTCACACGGAGAGGAATGTTCCTACATCTATCATAAAGGTAAGATCGCGATTCTGTAAAAGATGATAAACAGTGTCTGGTGATTAGTGTGTGATAATTGTACCATTCCTTATGTCATGTTATAGACCTTGACAATGGCACGCTAAAAACTGAAGCTCCTCGGGTTCTGCTGCGTACTGGACAGTCTCTTGCACTCCAATGTCATAAAACTGAAAAAGACGACCTTGAGGTGAAGTGGTACTTCAACAACGACACAAAGGTACCGTGTTGACCAGACAATGGAAATGTGTGAAAAATCTTTTTAGCTTTAGCTTGCATAAGAATTCACCCCCTTGAACTCGTTAACATTTGTACACAGTATGGACTCTCAGTGAAATAAAGCCGTTTTTACATAATCACTGACTTTTGGAAGGTGTCTTCCTTTAGTCACGACTGTACCATATTCAATTGAATGTCACTCTGCTGCAAGATGTTAATCTATTTAACAAGCAGTAAAAAAGTTTTTAGAGCTCCTTCAACGAGTCTTAATTGATTCACTTCATTTAAATCCATTCAATTTATTATATCAAATTTAAAGTCATTTTTTAAGTCCCTTCTAAGATCAGTCACCTTCCCTCAGTTCATATGTATGTAAATTTAAAAAAAGGGGTGAATACTTATGCAAGCAGCTGTATGATTTTCTGTTTGTCTGATATTTCTCTTTCTGCTTTTCTTTGGCATGTTATAGCTCACAGGACTAACTGTACTGTATTACACCCATATGATGGAGTATTATTCTGTTGCCTCGGTTAGTGTGGCAGATAGTGGAGAGTACCGTTGCAAGAGCAATGACAAGCAAACAAAAGCTATAAAGGTTCAGGTCATCGGTAAGAAATAAACACTATATTCTCTAATAAAATAAATAAACTTTCTGTAGATTAAGTTTGAAACAAGTGTTTGCATCTTTGATCAAACATTAAATATATTTGATGCTCGTTTTCTCTCCCCAGAAAACGACACGCTGGAGATACTGAAGCTGAACAAATCCGTTACAATCCAGGAGAAAGACAAGGCGAATTTCTGCTTCCACGCTGAGGTGCTCTCTCACCCAAAAGCGCAGTGTCACTGGATCATCCCGAGCGGCATCGTGGTGCAGTGCAGTGAAACTCAGTACCTCTGGGGTGAAAGGTATGCTTACGTGTGGCACTTTAACTCCAGGTGTGTTTTCATGCACAGTTTATTATATCCCACTTCTGTCTTTTCTCCGTAGCACTTTTACGCTGTGTAACCCAGAACCGGGCCAATATCAGATCCACCTGAGGGCTGGTAGAAAGGTTGTCACGGAAAGTCTGTCCCTCTGTGTGACAGGTGAGTTGTTAAGGTGTTAAAGTAGGAGGATTTGAAAATATCTGCAGGTTTGGAGAACGGTTGACTGAGAACCTCACCGGGATATCAAGCACACACAAAATACTATATTCCTTGAAATTAACAAGAATTTTAGGTGAGGAACACAGCTGGAAAGACATTGAGACATCGACTGTCCTACACACACCCTGAAGATCAGCATAACAATCAGACACTTTCCTGTTAATTCTTTTGCGTTTTGTTATGTTTTTGTTTATTATTCTAATGTCTAACTAATGTGCATATAATCCAGATCTGGATTTTAATTTAATTTCTTTTGAATTAAAAAACTGATCACTAACTGAAATATGTGATGAAGAAGAATTACAGTTTTTGTTCAGTTTTCTTTCAGAGCATCAGAAAGAGTTTTCCTTCTCTCATATCACAATTTAACAATTTAGCAGAGCGACACTTACATACATTTTTATCCACTTATGGTTACATTTGACAACTCCTAAACTTACAAAGTTACAGCTTTACCACAGCAGAAACAAGCCCAGAGACTGGAGACTCCTTTTTTCATGAAAGTTAAATAAACCTCCATTTAGAGAAAACTTCACCATATCAATATAGAGGTTTTCTGTGTTAAATAACATGTACTTTTATTGTTTATCACTGATCCTAGATTAAGTTGGCCATCAATCTTTAATCTTTAATATGTATTTACAGAGGAATTCTGAAATAATTCATCCTTTTACAGATACTCCTAAGTTTCTGCTACACCAAGACCTGGCCAAAGTCACCTGTAAGACCAGAAGTGTCCTTCCTGTAAACGTGTCCTGGATGACCTGTTCTTCAAGCGCTGAGTGAGTCCCAGCTATAACTACAGCGTTTCAGAGGAAATCCACTTGTCTATGTGTTAAGCACTAAAGTCATTTGTGTTTACTAAATTACTGAATCTAAAAAAAGTTTTAGGGATCTTTCGGCATGGAAAGAGACGTATACTGATTCTCCAGAATACTCCGACTCCGAACAGTTCTGCCAGAAGGACTTGTTTGTCTCTCGGCCTTTGAGTGACTTCAACGACTGCTTTGTGAAATGCTGCAGTATTAATAATAATAATCATATCATTTCATACTGCAGTGAGCAAATTCTTGTGAAAAGATGTAAGTTTGTGCCACACTTCTAAAACCCACCTTTCCGTTAGACAGCAGTGAGTCAGATTTATTGACTTTATTCTGTGTTTCAGCTCCAACAATTTCTTTATTCCTGGTGGTGACCTGCAGCATGCTTGTCCTTACCCTCATGCTGCTCAGTATCATCCTGTTTCATTTCATCCGCAAAAAAGTAAATCTCCCCGTCCTCACTTCCACATGTACATTCACAATGATCCACTGTACGAATGTATACATATCACTCGTTTACATCACTCTGCTGTCTTTATAAACCCAACAGAAGCCTGGTTATGAAACCCAGATCCAGATGATTCAGGTGGTTGGACCCTCTGATAACGACTACATCTACATCGACTTCAGAGATTTTAAATATAACCAGGAATTGGAGTTTCCTCGTGAGAATCTGGAACTGGGTACATGAAAGACTTCAAATTAAAATCTCTATATGCATTCCTAAGAAAAACAACATTTCACTTATAATACATGTACTACGGGTAATGTGTAAGGAATAAAACACTTGAGGGCGTCTTGTTATGGGAATCATACAATAATCAACAGTGGGGTGAAGGATTACTGTTATAATCTCAGAGGGTCATTAATTTTCTACAACAGCATGTCCTAAAGTGTTTAATTCCTCTACTAACACAGCAACAAGGCAACGTTTATTAAAAAAAGAAACTATTACTTTTAAAATACTATTTAAGTTTAAGAATGAAAGTTTCACATTTTAACAAGCAACTATTTTGTCCCGTGGGTGAAGCAAAAAGAACAACTTTACCTCACTCTGTTACAAAAGCACTGACTCTGAAGTCTCGATCTATCGAAATCTATTTATGGTGCATTTTCAATCAGTATAAACTATTCATTTGTGTGTAAAAATACTTTGTCTAGAACTTTTCTTTAAATATATTGCCCCTAGAAGATTTCTGTCTCTAGTCATCACACATTCACTATAGAGATTAGGTTGAATATAATGTAGGAAAAATGAAGAACCTGTGAAGTAACGCTGAATCATTTTCTCCTCAGGGAAAGTGTTAGGCTCTGGAGCTTTTGGCACGGTCGTGCAGGCTACAGCATATGGGATCAGCAAGCCTGGAGTGTTCATGCAAGTCGCAGTGAAAATGCTAAAAGGTGGGTTATGTGTCTCTGGGCATTTCCTATTTTCAGGCTTTGCATTAAAAATGCAAAAAAAGATGCTGCCAGTCAGCATCCCATCACTAGATCTGGAAAATTTCAATAAAACATGTGTAACATTGCTAACATTAATGGTAAAGAAAATCACATTTCCAAGATGTACTTATATAATAAAAACAACAAACCTATATTCTAAACTACTGGTCATAGACTAGGTCAGGTCTAGAGGGTGAACTGATTTTATACTCAAATCTGTTAATTGGATATCAGAGAATAAAACACAATACAATAAAATTAATCTGATTCTGTAAAATAGAAAAGATTGGAATTAGATTTGTAATACTGTATGTAGTATTTATTTATTTATTTATTTATTTATTTATTTATTGGTTGTTTTAAAAACTTATTTTAAAGCTTAGCAGTTTTTAAAGGAAATAAATGTTAGACGGGTATCAACATATCAGCTGATAGCTGATATTCAAGGTTTCAGTATCAGTATCACACCATCTCTGTTAAGGAGCTCGGCCTTTTTAAGAGTTTTACTTGTTCCACTCAGAATGGTGAAAGGATCTCAGTGTTTGGGGGGACGTTTCCCACCATCCTTCATAGGAGTGGTTCAGAAAATGAAAGTTCGGATGGATGATATTAATAATAATGTCTTGTTTGCCATATTGTCAGTGAAATAATACACACTGGTCTCTCCTGAGTGTGTTTGATATCCTTCCATTCTCTCAAGAGGGACTTGAACTAAAGTAAATCGTTCTTTGTTTTTAGTTCCCGATGTTATCTAACGATTCCTGGTGTTGTGTTTTGTGTAGAGAAGCACCAAGCAGTAGAGAAAGAAGCCTTGATGTCTGAACTGAAGATGTTAACTTACATAGGACATCATGTGAACATTGTGAACCTGCTTGGAGCCTGCACAGGCACAGGTACAGAAACCAGGCAATGAATAAGTGCTCCTGTCATGAACTATAAACTAAATCGATAAAAAAAATAAATCGATAGCAATTAATACAAGGTCATTTGATTAACAGGTCCCATTTACCTGATCTTTCAATTCTGCCGTTATGGAGACCTGCTGAATTACCTGAAAAACAAAAGAGAACACTTCTTCAAGTCTTTAACAGACGCTTTCAACAAGGACAGATTCAGCAGCCTGTACAACTATCAGCGGAAGAGAAACTCCAGGTTGAAAGCAGAGGCTTTTCACTGACCTTTTGAATAAAGAAGCATAGCAGACAGAGATGAATGTTTGTTTGAGGAAATGTAACTGAATTTGGACAGATTTAGAGTACATGGTGTTTCTTGTATTACGCATCACGGTCTCATCTTTGTGTGTCTTTGCAGTGACTTTGTTCAGTCTGGTGATAACCTGTACGTTCCCATGTCCCCGATCAACAAAGAACAAGAGGCACTGCTTAGCTCCACGGAAGCTAATGAGGGTAACGTAGCTTTGTCTCCTTTAAGCACTGGATCTACTTGTTGGATCTGTAACCTGTGAGACTATTCAGAGACTATTTAATCCCTTTTTTAATTAGAACTGCTTTAGGTGACACCCCCTCACCGGACAATGTTTTTCCCCTTTTTTGTATATTTTATCTTTAAAGCCTTGAGTTATGTTTTTCTTTATATCTAAAGTGTTTTCTCGAACCTCTATCCATCACATCCGTGGCATGAACACCAAGTAATGACCACAGAAAAAAAAAGAAAGCTTTTTCCCCTGAACCGAGAAAAGAACCGAAAACCTGTTCACGCAAATCTCACTTAGAAAACAAGTCTCAAAGTTCATTTTTAAAATAATGTGAATTTACATCTACAGCCGTTACACAAACAAGATCTTACACAGTTCTTTAATCCATCTCTTTTACCACAGTGCTGCTATATTCATCTGATTGATACGATTACACAATTTTTTTTATACAATTTTAATTGTACAGTGTCAGCACTTCGTAACAAGATTTTCTACGATAAGAGTCTCAGTAGCATGACGAGCCGCAGTCTGATCATAATTATCTGTTTATTGTTATTATTGTTAATAGTATCGAGAGAGAGAAAGAGAGGTTGTTAAGGGAATGACAGTAATAACAGCAACTTTGTTTTGCGTCAGTCTGCATCACACCACTCCACTACTGATTAGTTGCTATCAGACCTAACAAATTATTTTTAACATGGCGAAACCACAACTTGGTCTAAAAGGACAACTTTTGCAGATTTAGAGATTAAAAGAGAACAAACAACTTTTACTAAAGAGTAGAAAGAGTTTAAATTAAATAAGTTTCTGACTGTGCATGGAATTTTCCGTTATGTTGAAATTTTCAGACGTTAGGTTGCATCATTTAACATCCCATTGTTCCCATTAATTTCCATGTACTGAACATCTATGTCATATTGTAGCTATTGATTCTGATTCTTATTATAAATCATTCCAATTTGATTTCTAGATTCATTTGAAAAGGAAGATGATGAGGATCCTCAGACACTCACTTATGAAGACCTCCTGAGCTTCTCCTACCAAGTGGCTAAGGGCATGGAGTTCCTGTCCTCTAAAAATGTATGTTGCGGATTAAGTTACATCAGCACCTGAAGAATTCTGAATAACTGAATCGTTTACTTTTTTCTGCTTCTAGCACTTTGCATGTGCTACAATTTGAACTCTTAACACACTTCTTCATTCTCCATTAAGACAGATTTCAAGCACACACTTTTTGCATGCTGATTTTGTTCCCGTTTTCAGAACTCATCACCCAATACACAGTTAATATTAGAACAGGAGTCAGATCTGCATTTAGTTCCATGAAGCACTGATAGTGACTTTACAGCAAACATTGTGCTGTAGCTTGCAGACTCGACAGCATTGTCTTCAGGTAAACCTGACTATGTCAGAAATCAAGTAAAACGCCATCTCTTTTCCAGTGTATTCATCGAGACCTCGCAGCCAGAAATATCTTAGTGACGCAGAACAGACTGGTGAAGATCGGTGACTTTGGCCTGGCACGAGATGTCGAAAATGACTCTAACTACGTAGTGAGAGGAAATGTAAGTATTTCAACAGGCAGCTGATTTGTCATTTTGGCACTTTACAACAAAATATTGGATTAATTTGTATAAAACAAAGTATATGACTCCAAAGAGCTTCAGTTAATGTTCACAAAAAAATCATAGGAATTAAGAAAATGTCTGATGACTTGGTACAAGATGAGCTGTACATATTTCAGAAACTCCTGGAATTTCAGTATCTAGTGAATATTAGAGGCTGATTGGATAACTGCATGGATGTATGGGTGTTCCTAATAAAATGGACACATTTCTGTATTACAATTGTTTCTAGGTTTACATTTATTATAATATCAGTGTACCAGTGACCATACTTGAGCTGTATTATAATAACTAATATAACTAATTATAACTAATATGTTTTCTGAATATGAATTCAAATTCATCTCTGATCTGTGGTGACCTTTCACCTTTAATTCACCACACACTGTGAACTTAGCCCTCGCTTTGACACTGTTCATTAAAGGCTCGTTTACCAGTGAAGTGGATGGCACCGGAGAGTATTTTTAAGGGGTTGTACAACATGCAGAGTGACGTCTGGGCCTATGGGATCCTGCTCTGGGAGATCTTCTCTCTTGGTAAAACATTCACAACATTCATAAGACCAAGCATGAAGCTACAGCTAACAGACATTAGATGATACAGTAAAACTTGACTCAGTAAATATGCTTTAAATGACATTTCAGTGATGTTTGTGATCAGGTGTGACTCCGTATCCTGGTATAAAAGTGGATAGCACCTTCTACGCCATGATCGACAGAGGCTTTCAGATGGAGCGCCCTTATTACGCCTCTGAGTCTGTGTAAGTCTCCGACTGTACCTATTCTCAAATTACTGAGAAGAAGTGAGTGAAAAATGTGATGCAATACGTCATGATTCAGGTGCATGACTATCCATCTATCCTATCTACCATTAGACCACCATTTTCTAATTTTCTAATAGTCATATATAATATAATCATTTCATTTCTGTTTTTTTTTAACATGGTATTTTATTCGCTTAATTAAACTTTGTCTGATAATTATCCTAATATAACATGATGCCATAACTAGCATTCGTAATAATATTAGTCTAGTGATAGTTAATATGTAGCAACACTGGAGGAATCGGACAGGAGCTGACAGGCAAACAGACCACGCCCCTTTACAGGGACTGACAGGCAAATAGGCCACACCTCCCTATAGAGCCTGACAGGCAAACAGGCCACACCTCCTTATAGAGACTGACAGGCAAACAGGCCACACCTCCTTATAGAGACTGACAGGAAAACAGGCCACACCTTCTCACAGGGACTGGCAGACAAACAGGCCACACCTCCTGATAGAGACTCACAGGCAAACAGGCCACACCTCCCTATAGAGACTGACAGGCAAACAGGCCACACCTCCCTATAGAGACTGACAGGCAAACAGGCCACACCTCCTTCACTTTTTTCTCCCCCTCTCCCTTAGGTATAAATTGATGTGCCACTGTTGGGCTCTGGAACCCAAAGACAGACCCTGTTTCTCCAGAATCGTGGCTTTCATGGAGTATCAGCTGAGTGATGTTGAAGAACGGGTATTTAATTATTCTTTAATTAAGCCAAATTTTACTTTCAGTGTAAACTTATCTTTCCTCTAACGGCACTGATGTGTTCCTGCAGCTCTACCATAACGTCGAAGGGAAAAAAAACAGTCACTCCATGTACCAGAATACACTGCGGACCTCAGAACCTGTAACAGTAAAAGAATACACACGTCAGTCATCAGTGACAGATTCGTCCTGCAGCACTGAAACCACGGTCACAGAATAGCGTGGAAATAACGGCTCACCTTTAAAAACCGTGCAAAGCTACGCTCAATTCTCAAAAGCATTTCTATAATACACAACATTTATCAGAATATATACTCGGGAATAGATACAAACTTCTAGCAATACAGTAATTTCTGCATTTTACAAAAGGTTTGACAACTTCTAGGATGTCTAAATAAATGTATTAAATTTATGAAGTTTTTATATAAAATGAATACAAAAAAAAAAAAAAAAAAAAAAAAATAAACATTAAAAAAAACTAAAAAAAGAGAAAAATATGAATATCATTATTTTATTTTAGAATTTTAAAGATTAAGTTCAAACTTTTAACATGAAATTAAATGCTTCCAGTCAGTTTTTTCTAAAACTTATTATTTTTATAATGTAATTCAGGAAATCTGGTGACACATTCATTGTTTTGAATCATTATTTTGCCAGTTTTCACTGTATGGTGTTCTCCACTGGCCTCATCTGTCTTAGTCTGTAACCGTGAATGTAAACATTTTGTATATTTGCTTGGTTTTATTTCAATAAACCCAGACACAGTGCTTTTTTTTTTTTTTTTTAATTGTCAACTAGTCTGCTTGCTTCTTTTTTACACACCTGAAGGTTAAACAAAAACAAAACATAGAGGAGATTCTACAATGCACTGCAATAGCTTAGTGTCTAAAAGGATGTACCCAACAGGTACAAGAAAAAATCCTTTGATGTTTATAGAGAATAGAAAAAAGTGCTATTTCAGACCAGGTGCTCTGTGGGACTGTGTGTTAATACCCATAAAACACTGTGAGCATTTCAATTCATTCATTCATTCATCTTCTACCGCTTATCCGAACTACCTCGGGTCACGGGGAGCCCCTCAGGCGTCATTGGGCATCAAGGCAGGATACACCCTGGACGGAGTGCCAACCCATCGCAGGGCACACACACACACTATCATACTACGGACAATTTTTCCAGAGATGCCAATCAACCTACCATGCATGTCTTTGGACCGGGGAGGAAACCGGAGTACCCGGAGGAAACCCCCGAAGGCACGGGGAGAACATGCAAACTCCACACACAAGGCGGAGGCGGGATTCGAACGCCCAACCCTGGAGGTGTGAGGCGAACGTGCTAACCACTAAGCCACCGTGCCCCCATATAAAGATTAATATAATACAAAAAAAATCCAGATTAATATTAGATATATTTTAATGTGTATGTATTTATCCCCAATGAGCAAGTCTGAGGTGACTCAGGTGACTGATGCGAGGAAAAACTCCCTTAGAGGGTAAAGGAAGAAACCTTGAGAGGAACCAAACTCAAAGTGGAACCTCATCTGGGTGACACTGGAGGATGTGGTTGATGAGATTATTGTCCTCAAAGACCACATGGAGTTGGAATTTCCTCTTTAGTATAGCAGAGTCCAACTGGAGCTGGTAAATCTCTAGATCCCTCAGGATCCTCACAGAGTCGGCCTCATCTCAGTGTAGGTCCAAAATCTTCATCGCACGGAAGGCGATCTGAGCTGGTACAATTTCTGGATCTCACGGGATGGGTAGAACGAGAGAAGCAGTGGAGAAGAATTAACATAGCTGCTGTTCATAATATTAACAAGCACTAATAATTTAAGCAAGCACTCGATTTGATTGTGCTGTACAATATCAAGACACCTCCCGGTTCTTCCCTTAATGTACAGTATGTGCTTTTACATTTCCTAAATGACACTTAGGGGTCATCAGTGAGTCTGTAAGCATACACACAAGCCTATGGAGAGAAATGTCTTTGTTTGTGGCAAAATCGTGACTAACGATGAAAAGTTGATTTCAGTATATTTCAGTACCTGAAACTGGAGTTTTTAAAGACACAAAACTGAAATTGAAATTATGCACATTCTCATGGTCAAGACAGAGGAACTGCAACACCAAACTTTCGACACAAGGAAAAACTTTATCAGTATGTATTATCAAAGGAAAACAAAAAGCACTAAATATCTTTTAATTATAATAATATAATTAAGGCAGCATCTTAGGAATAAATTACACTTAGGATCTCAGAAAAGAAAAAAAAATATGGTATCAATATCATCTTTTAGCCTTAACTGAAGATAGTATATAGATCTTATATAAGGAAACAATAAGGAAATAATAGAATAGTAATTATTGTAAAGAAAAGGGAATTTTAAATATCATTACGACTGAAAGACAAGCAATTTTGTTAGTGACTACACTTCTGTGATTTGTAGTGTTATTGCACTTTTATTTTTAATCATGTTTTATACCGATATCTTCACAGTAATCCAAATAATGTGAAATACATAGTTGTACTGATGTATTAGTCATTCACATACACGAGTACTTACACATTTGTAATTGTATTTTATTGTTGCAGGACTTCAACACTGTCACACAAGCATTACATGAGAGAAGTGTGACGCTGCAAATATATTACACACCGGTCTTATGGGATAATAGAGTTTAAAACAGAACAAAATATCACCACCAACGTTCCACCCAATAAATATTAACTCTGTTTAATTGAACACATCTCTCAAATCATCTGTACAGAGAACAAAAATAAATCAGAGGAAAAAAAATACATCAACACATGAGGATGAGGCAGTAGAGCGGTATACGAAAAAATTTAAAACACATCTGAAACACTTACGGAAACACAAATACAACCAACTACTACACATACGCACACATACACACACACACAAAATGGAGGAGGTTCTTGACGACAGAACGCTTTCTTCTACCGTTGCTCCATTAAAGGAAGGGGGAAAAGAAAGAAGTGGAATGTCGGTGGATGGAGCGAAGTCGGAGAGAGAACGACAGCTGCGTTCAGCTGATAGGGACTTAGTCCTCCAGGGTACGGAAAGCGTTCTGCATGTCCTCGTGCAGCTGCGCGTAATCTGCTTTAATCTTCGCCTCTCCTTCCTTCACAGGGTCCTGAGGGAAAGAGCAAGAGTTGATAAAGTTGATCAATGTTCATTTAGTCTTTTTATATATTTATATGAATATATAAATATAGAATATTTATATGAAAATAGTTCATCTTGATATGTAATAACATTTCGTTTTATTCTCAAAAATAAAAAAGGATTGAGATGTTATAAGAAAATGATGAATGTTGGGGTGGTGTAATACAATGTCATTGTATTGCATCATCTTTTAATAGATTTAGACACAGTTAATGTTGTGGTGTTTGTGCAAATGAAAAAAAGGAGAGCTTTACATGTTCTAGAGTAACCAGAACACAGAACTTTCTCAAAGTGTTTAGACAAAAAAAAAAAAAAAAAAAAAAAAAAAAAAAAAAAAAAAAAAAAAAACTCACCACATCATAGATTATTATCATTATTATTATTACTGATTTCTGAGCTGCTGGATTCTATCTTCCAACCATCAGATCTGAGAATTCAACAGCAATGTGGTAGAAAACGTAATAAAAACCCATCGATATTTCGAAGGCATCGGTTATCTTTTTAAAAGACTGTTTGTGAATTAGTGAGTTAGAACTCGAACGTCTATAAAGAAGAATAATTATAAAAATCCACCTTAAATTTCATAGAGCTGATCTTGTAGAGGATCTCGCCCATGTGCTCACGGATCATGGCCCAGGTGATCTTGTTGTCGCTCTGAGCCGTGGTCTCCACCGCGTGCCGGGCCATGTCATAGAAAGCGATCATGTTTGACAGGATGCCCACTGTCTTGTAGAATGGACAGAACCTGGTGTGAAAGAAATCGATAGGAATTTAGGTCGATTTGAGCTCCTACATCAAACCATGTAACTGTTCAATGCTTTACATGGACAGACAAACCTGTCGTATGGGGTGTAACCATTCTGCTGCAGGAAATCATCTTTAATCAGCTTGGCGACTTCAAGGGTGATCTTATCTGTCTCAGCCAAGGAAGCCTGGTGCAAAAATAAATAAATAAATAAGGTACATTTTACGCTCTATGTACTGTACAAACAACTGAAAGTAATGTGTTTGGAACAAAATAAACAAAACGGTGTATTTTTTTTCTGTTATCTATCAAAAAGTCCCTATTTTTGTTACCAGCTCAAAAAAAAAAAGCAACGATATTTACGATATTAAGAAAACACTGATCCATTCTTTAATCCAAAACACACACATACACACAGCAAGGCACCGAACCCCCCCCAACTGCTCACCGGGCACCGCAGCATAAATGGCTGCCCACTGTTCCGGGTGTGTGTTCACGGTGTGTGTGTGTGTTCACTGCTGTGTGTGTGTGCACTTTGGATTTGTTAAATGCAGAGAACAAATTCTGAGTATGGGTCACCGTACTTAGCCGTATGTCACGTCACTTCACTTCACTTCACAACGCGCTCAAACCATGTTGTAGTAATTTCTCTCATTTCTGAAAGAGTTTCTTCATGTTTAAAACTTGCAGATTCATGCGATCTTCCTCACCTTGCCAACAAGCTGGACGATCTCAGCCAGGTCCTCTTCCTCCTGCAGAATCTCCTTAGCTTTAGTGCGCAGAGGCACAAACTCTGGGAAGTGCTTGTCGTAGTATTCGTCCAGTGGTCGTGTGTACTTACTGTAGCTGATCAGCCAGTTTACAGACGGGAAATGCTTCCTCTGGGCCAGTTTCTTATCTAGACCCCAAAACACCTGAGAAGAAAAAAAAACAAGTGTTTATGAAAGCAAAATTGTGGTACTGTAGTGAAGGAATGAAAAAATGAGTTCACTGAGTTGTTACCTGTACAATACCCAGTGTAGCAGACGTCACAGGATCTGAGAAATCTCCACCAGGGGGCGACACACTGCAGAAAAATCACCCTCATTATTCTTCTAATAACCACAACAAGACCAAATATCAGTTCAGCCTGTACAATATACAGCTATAAAACATCATAGTTTTATCATTAGAGGACTTAATACAAATTTATGTTGCTATAAGAATAACTTACGCTCCTACGATGCTAACACTGCCTTCTCTCTCTGGATTACCGAGACATTTCACACGGCCGGCACGCTCATAAAACGAGGCCAGACGAGCTCCCAGATAGGCAGGATAACCACTATCTGTTAACCACACAGACACACACACACCATTAAAACAATTTTGCACCTGTAGGAGCGTTTAGCAATTAAAATTAAACAAAAATTAAGTTGTAATTAACTCTCCTTTTTAGAAGAAAGCTATGAAAAGATTAATTAAGGGTTAAACCCGGAATCAAAACATATAGGATCATGAAAGAAATATAAATAAAATAAAAAGAGTCAAATAATGCCACAGGGTATCAAACAAACAAACTAATAATTGGCTATTTATTTACTCTTAATTGTCCCTTCACATTTTTTGACACATAATGTAAAGCAATGTGACATTTTAAATACTATATCATGTGTTATGGTTATGATCATCATCATCATCATCATCTCACCAGCAGGCATCTCAGCCAGACGACCGGAGATCTCCCTGAGAGCTTCAGCCCATCGTGACGTGGAGTCCGCCATCATGCTCACATTGTAACCCATATCTCTGAAGTACTCAGACAGAGTGATTCCTGAAGAACAGACAAATAAAATAAACACACAGACAAAAATAAAAAACACTGAAAGTCTAAACCAACGACCAACCAGCTGCTGGGTCCGATACCTGTGTAAATAGATGCCTCTCGAGCAGCCACGGGCATGTTGGAGGTGTTGGCCACCAGAGCGGTTCTCTTCATGATGCTCTCCACCTTCCCGTCCACCTCCATGGTTAGCTGTTAGACAAACCAGAGCATTGACCATCGTACAGAGTTCCATCATAATCAGCTTCCAGAGCGAGCTTCTGCTGTGCTGTTTCTCACCTCAGGGAAATCTCGCAGTACTTCTGACATCTCGTTACCTCGCTCTCCACAGCCCACGTAGATGATGACATCACTGTTGGAGTATTTGGACAAGGACTGAGAGATCACGGTTTTGCCACATCCAAAAGCCCCTGGGATGGCGGTAGTGCCTCCTTGAACACACCTGTCAGTAAAGTAGACATTTTAACACACAGCTCTTACACATGCACACGCTCTCTCATGCGTGCTCACACACACACACACACACACACACACACACACACACTCTGCAATCTTCATATGTTTAGTGATCCAGATATCTGAAGCAGATTTTTTTTTTTAAATTACAAACAATTCCTACGACTCAGTTCCCCTCCCACAGCTCTAACTCTCCACTTGATAATGGATTTTTTAATCCACAGACAGTTATTATTTTAGTTTCTTTTTAGCTTGTGACATTTTCTAAAAATGTAGTTTCCCAAACTATAATAAACTACTAGTCTAATATAAAGTGTTGTTCCTCAGACCAGGCAGGTAGTGAATGAATGAAGGATCAGTGGAAATGCTTCACACAGCTCATGTTAATGAACACAGCCTTTCTGTCAGAAGAGTTTTTTAAATAATGCAAATAATGAATCCTTAATAAATAATGCAAATCCTTTTCATTCTAAATCCTACATTTAATTTCCTCCCTGAAACAAATAAACAAGTAGGTATATCAGACCAGTTAAATCACTGACAGAGTCTTTGATTCACAGACTTTTTTTTTAATGCTTATGTGTGGCACTGACGGGAAAAGGGCATCCAGCACTCGCTGGCCGGTGAGCAGAGGATGATTGGCGGGTAGCTTCTCAGTAACGGGTCGGACCTGACGCACGGGCCAAACCTGCACCATGGTGAACTTTTCCTTCACTCCTTCAAACTCCAGCTCCAGCACCACATCCTGTAAACACACCAACATACATATACGTTTGCGTGTCATATATATACTCCATACAGACTCGATGTTTACTCACTCACTCATTTTCTACCGCTTATCCGAACTACCTCGGGTCACGGGGAGCCTGTGCCTATCTCAGGCATCATTGGGCATCAAGGCAGGATACACCCTGGACGGAGTGCCAACCCATCGCAGGGCACACACACACACTCTCATTCACTCACGCAATCACACACTAGGGACAATTTTCCAGAGATGCCAATCAACCTACCATGCATGTCTTTGGACCGGGGGAGGAAACCGGAGTACCCGGAGGAAACCCTCGAGGCACGGGGAGAACATGCAAACTCCACACACACAAGGTGGAGGCGGGAATCGAACCCCCAACCCTGGAGGTGTGATGCGAACGTGCTAACCACTAAGCCACCGTGCCCCCTGATGTTTACTTTATCGTTTAAATAAAACAGCCACACGGCTCACCGAGACGTCGTAGTTCCCAGGTGGTGCCACATAGGTGACGGTCCCTCGGTTTTTAGGTGGCAGCATGATTTTGTGTTTAATGAGAGAGTTCTCGTGCACAAGACCGTAGATGTCTCCTCCGGTTATGTGGCTCCCGACCTGTCAAAGAAAACAGAAGAATGAATCTGTTCAAATAGTTTCGACCCTCAGCACTAAAGAAATAAGAACCAAGAAATAAAGAGCTTATTGAGGTCTAACTGTGTGCTATTTGCTATGTGATCATTAAGTCTTGCAGTAACTCTAACAGTCATGGCCTTCAGTTCTTATAGATAAATATTTATACCATCACATCACGGCAGTAAACAAACATGTCGTTGTCCAGGCTCAGGCTCCAATTGGACTTTATTAAAGGCGTGAGCGTATCAGCTTCAGCAACCCGACTCTGAATACGCTTAATTATTGATACAGACAACTCTGAATACGGCTCTAATTAGAGTCGTCCAGTTTAAAGTGAGTGAACTGAACCAGTCGCATCAAGTCTCAGCTCACTTACATGTATTTTTTCTTGGATCTTTAAATATTAGTTTTTCAATATTACAGTATTTAAACCATTTCTTGAAGTTAAATTAGAATTTATTAACCTTTCTTTAAATTAAACTACTGTAA
Organism: Tachysurus vachellii; assembly: GCF_030014155.1. NCBI lineage: Eukaryota > Metazoa > Chordata > Actinopteri > Siluriformes > Bagridae > Tachysurus > Tachysurus vachellii. Next base: position 2,495,245 of record NC_083484.1, read on the forward strand.
ACTTAAATCATAAAAAAAAACTATGATGCTGATGAAATCCTTTTGGAGAATTTTGTTTGTTTGTTTAATCCTCAGTCATACATTAGAGAGAATTATATTCTAATATGCAGACGCAGGTCAGATCATTTACTGAAAGGAAAAGGGGCGGGGACATGTAAATTTAGGGGGGTGTCTAGTTTGTATAAACAAATATAAGGATTTCTTGATAAGGGTTAAGGTGTAGGACCTTATTATGCATTTTGAGAGACTGTCAATCAAAAAACATGTTGACTTACAGAGTACAGTACATACCCGTAAACTCTTGGAGGGTGAGAACTCCCATTTGCTGTCACGGTTGAGGGCACCAATGTTCACGCCTCTGGGGATGTAAATGCTCTTGGTCAGATCGTTGATGTCTTTGAGTGGACGCTGGATACCGTCAAAGATGGAGCCCATGATGCCAGGTCCCAGTTCGACAGAGAGGGGCTTCCCAGTACGCAGGACCGGGTCACCAACAGAAACGCCGGCTGAACACAGCTCAGGAAAAATATTCACCATGCTGAACAAATGACTGACCTTAATTACTTTAAGATCCACTGTAGCAGCTCTGATGCTCCGGCAAGACTTCTGAATAAAAGAGTCTAATTGACCGTGTGTGAAGGATACAGGTTTCTTCGTACACCTGAATGGTGGCCATATCTCCCTCCAGACGGATGATTTCTCCCACCAGCTCACTGTGGCCTACACGCACCAGCTCGTACATCGCAGCCCCGGCCATGCTGGACGCCGTCACCACTGAGGGATGAACACACAGATACACACCAGGCTTTTATAGAACAAAGCAACGTCTATACACTTTAATGTAAATCCTGACGGTCAGATCAATCAACTTGAATATTTTTAAAGAAATATTGGAGTTTTTGTTTTTTTTACTGACCAGGTCCGGAGACACCATGCACATATCCAAACTCTCCCTCGTACTCCTCATCTCGGATCTTGGGCAGCTTGGAGAAGTCCATGTTCAACGTGTGTATCTAAGACCACAGATATCAGACCACAAAGTGTAAGGAGGACCTTCTGTGATCCAGTCATAACGTTTGATCAGACTTGTGTCTTCAGACCATCATCTCCACCATGTGTTTCTTCTCATATCAACACAACACATGCTTTCAGAAACAATTCCCTCATATACATATATAAAATCAAATTAATACAATATAATCAAATTAAGACACGAACACATCACAATCGCTTCCACCATCTCGGATTTGTAGAAATTCCATGAAAACCTCATATTAATGTTTTTTTAACGTTAGACTTCACTTTAAAGAAAACACCGTCTGCCCTTTTCCCACATACAGTACATCAATTCACAGGTACTCATGACTGGCTAGTCACTGTGATTGACAGCGGGGAAAGGCTAAGCCCCTCCCACCTAGCAAACATGACTAGTTTGCTCTCTCAGACTCTGAGCCACAGACGGCTGTATCATTGTCGAACTCACACTTTATCTCCTTTCGGATGTTTTCGCTTCTGAGCCTGAATGGTGAAATTTATAATGTGAAAATGTATAGAAATATAATGACACGTCTAAACACAGACATGACGTAAAGCCTCTATGTATCATTGTTCAATACATTTATGTCAATTTTTATACAACTGAGCATTTGAGAGTTAAGGGCCTTGCTCAGGGGCCCAGCAGTGGTAGGTTGGTGGCCCTTGGATTCAAACTCACCAGCTTTCGATCAGTAATCCAAGACGTTAATCACTAAGCTGAAATGAATTATTACATTAATAATCTCTTCTGTAATCTCAGCACCTCATAACTCTCGATTCCTCAGTTACAGATCAATAAGCATCATCTCTCCCTTCATAGGAAAGATCATTTCCATCCATCTTTTCAGGCATAAAATGAATTACGTGTCTGTTTCCTTCCAAACAGCTGAACTTTCAGGATCTTTAGTAGAGCACCACTGGGTGTTTCTTCGTTTCCATCAACACCAGACTGACAGATATTTTAAGAGTCGACTCGAGGCTGCGTGTTAGTCACGTTCATGTGAGCAGCCTGCGTTTTTCCTTTCCTTCATTCCTGCGATTAATTAAACATCCGCAAGAACACGTTCTCCACGTCTTGATGGAATAAAAGACGATTAATGAAAAGCCGTGCTGATTGTTACAAAGCACCGACACTGGAGACTCCTTACTTTAAACTTTACCATATCAACAATTTTACCATATCTATTTACTAAACAACAGCTAATTAGTTTAACAAAATCTGTTTATTAACGAATCACTTTTCTGACCAATCAGAATCGAGAACACGCCTCTGGTGTAAAAGTGTGAAGCATCTGCGAAAGGAGTGAAATCTCAACCCTGAACAATTGCACTGTTAAACAGCCCAGAAATACAGAACTCCCTAATAATAAAGTTTCCACAAAATAAAATTCATCACAGAGGTTTCATGGGTTTAGTGACAGTCCTTGTATCCGGAGCGATTCTACAGCAGGGTCACATGAGCATGAGCACGGCTTGTGACTGACTGATGAAACAGGAAGGAGGAGTAAATAAGAGCTTGAGTAATTCTGGAAAGTCCTTGTGGATGTGACACTTCAGCACGAGTGGCTGTGAGGAGAAACGAGACTAGTTATACGTTTGGACCGAGCAGATTTCATCACTCTGTAAAATTATTCTTGAAAATAAATTAACCAACTCGTTTTCTGTAACAAGTTTCAAGTAACGCTCTCTTCTCCTCCTCCAAACTCCAACGTGGAACATACAGAACATTCTAACCCAAACTATAAAATCCTCCTCTTTGTTTTAGGCTAAAATTCCTGTAAATTTATTTGCTCCATTCCTTTTATCTCAATGGCCTGGAGTTTCTCAGAGTAAAGGACATTTGTATAGAAGCTTCCATAAGAAGGAAGTACATGACGACTGAAGATCTTTTGTTCTTGGAGCAGGAGAATTAATCACTTAATATCAAATTATTTAATCAAATGTTTGGGCTGATTTGTTCTGTGATATTCAAAAGTAAGCAGTGTATGACAAAAAAAAATACAAATTACTACACAGATCAATGAAACTAACTGTATCCCAGATTTGGTTTAATCTAATCCCAGTTAGTCTAATCCACTCTCTAGTCCTGATAACAGTTACTAAGATTAAACCCCATCGATCTCATGCGACCAAACTGGGACTCTGACCTTGTAGGAATCTTGTCTTTTTTTCAAAGCTTTGAGCATTCAGAGAGAGAGAGAGAGAGAGAGAGAGAGAGAGAGAGAGAGAGAGAGAGAGAGAGAGAGAGAGAGACCAAAGATACTTATGGATAACAGAAATGTGAATATTTTACTGTCTGAAATTGAAAAGACCACAGAAACAGGAAGTTGTGGCTCTCGGCAGCAGGCGCATGACTCCTGTAACTGATAGACTGAATGTATTACAGTGTTTATAACCAGTTTATTACAGTGTGTATACAGTATTAATAACGGTTTCTCACAGAGAGGCAAACTACTGTTTAAAAGATAGTCATCTTAATTTAAATACATTATGATGCTTATATTAATATACAGATCTGGAAAATAAATAAAATGTTGATCACAAAAGGAAAAAAAAAAAAAAGACAAGATCTTCCTTTTATGATCTTCAGGCAAACATTAGGTCATAAAATGAAGAAGTTGGAGAACATCATGTGACCTGCAGGACCCTGAGAGCACAGCTGCTCTCTGGAGTTACAAACAGTTTGTCAATGCAGATTGAAATGCTGATTAAAAAAATGACTGAAATGGACAAATGCGGATTAAAGGTGTGAACACGGATCAGGACTGAACCCCCGGGAGGGGGGCGGGGGGGGGGGGTCCCGAGGGGGGATTCTGCAGTCACGTGACCATCACATCAGCTGTAGGATTTTCATCCAACAAAACAAATCTGAATGTTTTTATTTATTTACTATAATAGATTAATAAATAAGATTACATCATTAAAATATATCAAAATGCGTAGGATTTATTTATTTATTTAATTATTTATTTATTTAAAAACCTTAAGATGCTTTGCTCAGATGGACTCTAAGGTTTATTGCTGTTTATTTGCTGTCATGTTTTATTCTGGCACGAAATTAAAAAGAGAAGTATTTTATTAGAGCAAAGGATGAATGAAATCGCGTGAAAACGAAGGTGCAGCTCGTTTATTCTCAAGGTTACAGAAGGGACGAATCAGCATCACAAAAACAGCCCTCAGAACACACTGCGTTCACATATACACGTGAATGCGTGACAGAAACACGTGACACCAATTGTTTAGTATGAGAAATTGTCCTTCTATCGGAATAGATGAATTTAGCTTAGCTACCTATGCTAGCTACCTGGGAGCTAAATGAATTAGGCCAAAATAACAGCACGACTTTCGAATAGCTTTGAAAATAAAAACAATCCTGGGATCGTAAGCGGTTGAAATATAAAGATAAAATACCTGAAATTATGTGAAAGATCGGAGAAAGTCCGTGATTCCGTCTGCCAGGTGAAAAAAGATGAAAAATAACGCGACTAAGAGAACAGATCAGCTGACTTCATTCACTCGACGGTGCTTAAGGAACAGGAACAGGAACACACAGCGCCCTCTAGTGTAAGCAAGTGTAAATACTGATTGTGCATAGCGCCCTCTAGTGTAAGCAAATATAAATTCGGATGTGCACAAGCGCCCTCTAATGTAAGCAAATGTAAATACGGATGTTCACAGCGTCCTCTAGTGTAAGCAAATATAAATACGGATGTGCACAGCGCTCTCTAATGTGAGCTATTGTAAATACGGCTGTTCACAGCGCCCTCTAGTGTAAGCAAATATAAATACGGATGTGCACAGCGCCCTCTAATGTGAGCTATTGTAAATACGGCTGTTCACAGCGCCCTCTAGTGTAAGCAAATATAAATACGGATGTGCACAGCGCCCTCTAATGTGAGCTATTGTAAATACGGCTGTTCACAGCGCCCTCTAGTGTAAGCAAATATAAAAACGGATTGGCACAGAGTTCCCAAATGTAAATATGGATGTGCACAGCGCCCTCTAGTGTTGGCAAGCGTAGATAAAGATATAAGAAGTGCTATCTAGTGGGAGCAAACGAATATACGGTTGTGTGCAGCGACCTCTAGTGTGAGCAAGCGTATGTACAGATATACACAGCGACCATTAGTTTGATGAAGCGCATGTACAGATATACACAGCGCCCTCTAGTTTGAGCAAGCGTAAATACTGATATAAGCAGCGCCCTCTAGTGTACGTGGGTGTAAATATGTTCAGAATCAAAATCAGAATCAATATCAGATTGATTGGCCAAGTGTGTTGACACACACAAGGAAATTGGTTCCAGCAGTTTGTGAGACATACAGACATACACAATACTATACAAACTATACAAGACAATGCTTGACGATGGGATACAATATAGACAGAATGAGAAAGGTATAAATTATGAATAGGTAAAATAACATAATTAATTCACACGCATAAAACCATTCATTTTTAGAAACAAACTTTGTTGTAAAAAAAACAAAAAACCAAACAAACAAAAAAAACAACGTTCAATATTAAACAAATTGGGTCAAAATGATGTGTGTTATTACTATTTCGGTGTAGGTTTTTCAAACCAAATTAAATAACTAAATTCTAATAATACAACTGAAGTGATTTCATGTTTTTTAGTTCAGGCTTTCAGGTAATTTATCATTTTATAAATTGCAAACTCCCTGTAACAGTTTTCTTTAGGGACTTTTAATTTTTAATTAAAAGTATTTGGCGTCACTTCCTGTGTCCATACGCCGTCTTTTCTGTTTGTTGCCGTTCCTCGGAGCTGCGTTAATTCTCCTACCCATTTTCATTAAACCCCGCCTCTAATTCAGAGATTGGTTAATAAGTCATACCACAAGGCCTAGTCAGTGTTCAACCAATAGTAGATCAAGCGGTCAGCTGGATTTAACCAATTGTATCATAGGAGGCGGAGTTTGCCCGAATACGGTTGTGGGAAAAACACACTGGCGAGCAAATTGACAGCAGCAGCATTTGCTAGTCTGTTAGCAACATACATGTGGAGGGAACAGCACCGAGAGTTGCTCGTAGCCCAAAGTTAGCACAAATTTCCCTTTCTTTCGTATTTGGACAACATTACGACGACCTCGGTGATTTTTAAACCACAAATAAGTTGAGATAAAGATGAAAGGGTGAGTAACGGCGTGTGGTTTTATCCACCTTTAAGCCGTCACAAAAAAAGTTTTTCCTCCTTCATCTCTTTTTTCAGCAGGGGAGGGCGGGGGAGTTGCTAGCGATGCTAACACTAACACTAATGCTAACGCTAACGCTAACTTACCTGCGAAAGAATTTCAAGCCAAGCCGAGAAATTCTAACAACAGATTATTTTAAACCCGAACGTTCTGTTAGACTTCACAACGATCCCTTTAGGTCACATAAATAAACAACTCAGGGTTAAGTGCAAGTCTGGGGTTGTACAGTAGTAAAATTAGCTTAGCTTGTGGTCGAAAGTAAATGTAAAAAATGTTGAGTCAGACTGTGCAAAGCTAGCATGGTTAGCATGGCACATTTGTTCATCAGTGGTTTAAGTCTTCAGAGAGGTTTAAATGGGTTTATTATGAATAATAAGCAGCTCACACGGAACAAAGCTAACACATTATGTTCATAATAACGTGGCTAACCTAGCTAGGACAGTTAGCCAGAAAGCTAACGCTAAGCACTGATTATTCGCTCAGAGATATGAGGAAGAAATGTGAGTTAAATGAGTGAGTTTGTAGTTAATAAGTTAAATTAACTCATGTTAATGAGGCATGTACTTCTTAAACTCCCTGAGAGTAAGACATCCTCAGATGAGAGGTTTTAGGAGTCGGACAATGAACTCAATAAGAACATCACTTGGTCAAATTTGATGAGATTTTATTTGAAACCTGTTTGTAATATAAACGCAAACCTGAAGTGGGCGTGTCTGGATTTCAGTGTCAAATATAATAAATCACTTGTCTGTTCTGATTAGCTGTTGCTCACAGAGCTCATTTGTTATTCAATTTTTATGCAAATTTGCAGCAGCCAGTAAAGAGAAACGAATTAAAGTCGATTTTGTACAATGTTCAGTTTGTGATCTTTTAAGATTGCGAGCGGTTCCCTGTCACATTAGGACTGAAGTCTACCGCAGTCGTTTCTCTCTGTGAGATTAAACAACAAAGATCCTGCACCAATAGACCTGCATCCTCCTCACTGCCGCTCTTTGCAGCCTTCTGTTGGTGGCTTGTCGGCGATCATCGTAGCAGTGTTTGTTCATTCTGAGTAATCTGGGCTTTGCGGTCACAGATCATAAAGAAAAAAAAGTTCTTTGGACGCAAGTCGAGATTGTCGACAGCCGTCATGGAGCTATTTTGACTAAAGACAGTACATAACAAAGTTTGCGAGTGCTGCTGCGATGATCATCTAAAAGCCACCGATAGGACGACGGCACAGGATCATGCACAACTCACACCGTAAACATAAGGTAGTAGGTTTTTATTGTTAAAAGGCTTTTCAGCATATGTAGAATCTGATACGGAGAACTCAAGCTGTTGCTTAAAATCCAGGGATGATTTTGGGATCTTGGACAGCGTGACAAATAATGGTCTTAAATGAACACTGAAAACACTGAGCGTTAAACCAGCTTTAGAAAGAAAAGACAAGTATCTGCTGGTTCTGCCTTGCTTTAAATGCAGATGAAGCTCTGGGTTATTTTTGTAGGTATCTGGAGCTACACCTGACTCCACATGTTTAATCAGTTGATTTTGGTCTTTTTCCTGACTGTTTTGTTTGGCTCTTTTTAGTGTGTCGTGAGGGGCTGCACACACACCAGTTTTTCACAAAAGCTTTCACTTCTCAGGGTGCGAGAAAGAGAGAGGAAGAAAGTATTTATTGCTCGCTTGTTACCCTCTCCTTGGTCAGATCCTGCCCTGTCCTATCTGATCCCCAGCTGTAGCAATGTCCAAAAAGTGCAGCTGTGTCATTTTAGCATGCAGTCATCCTATAAATACTGCTGTCATTCCCAGACTGGTGTCAAGTGAAGGCAATAAGTAAACCTGATGGCGATGATGAAGCAATGCAGAGATGTTTTGGGCAACCCACATAATTTAATAACTAAATATAGCAGCTTTAAATACTGTATCAGTGAGAGTTTTGCTAATATCTGCCTCAGTTCTTGTTGAAGCTTTTGTCTTCTACAATGTTGTTCTGTAATGATGAGCGTACAACCCCGTTGAGCATTCTGCTTTTGTTCCAGTAGCCGGATCGAGCTGGGGGACGTCACCCCCCACAACATTAAACAGTTGAAGCGTCTCAACCAAGTCATCTTCCCTGTCAGTTACAACGACAAGTTCTACAAAGATGTGCTGGAAGTAGGAGAGCTCGCTAAGCTAGGTAAGGCAACTAGGTATCAGGTCAGAGACAATTCGATTTTTTAATCAAATCTATATTTCTGACATTTGTAGCTGAAGTAGGATCGATACAGACAAGAATTTCAGATTTTGCAGAGTAAAAAAAAAAAGGCATGTAATTTATTAATAAATTAAAAGTTGTATTTGTTGCCACTTGATGTTATGGGAGAATGATCACCTTCGAGATGCTGATGGTGATGCTGTTCATAACATCATACAGTTTTTGACCATTATCCTTTAACTGAACACCAGTTTTTTAGTTCTTACAGTTGCTTTTGGATCAGACGTACCATCAGTCATGCTTCTGTTTTGCAGCGTACTTCAACGACATCGCCGTGGGAGCCGTGTGCTGTCGAGTGGATCACTCTCAGAACCAGAAGAGATTGTACATCATGACACTTGGCTGCCTCGCACCCTACCGCAGACTGGGCATAGGTACAGCTTTTCCACATAAAGCAGGACGGGACTGAAGTTTCAAAGCTTCGAGCCATGGGAGAAACTCTTATATAATCTCAGAATTTCTTTTATTTTTTTTTTTTATTTCCTTGTTTTTAGTGCAGCACAACTCATCAGGTGACATTTGAAGAAAAAAATTGTTTTGTGTTTTAATTCTGTCTAGAAGTGGTGAAATTTCCTAATTGTCTCGTTTGTTTGAAGGAACAAAGATGCTGAACCATGTGTTGAACATCTGTGAGAAGGATGGCACATTTGACAACATTTACCTGTAAGAATTTTGGACTTATCTGTATAAAACCAGTCTACTGAGTAATGTAAGGATTTAACTGACATAAGCTACAGGTACAGGTGTATTATCCAGTCATTGGTCTTCCTTCAAAGTGTTTTGTTTGCTCTTTTCCATAAAAGTGACATCTTTTAGGCATTCAGAATCATCCCAAACAGCCACTTTGATCATATGGAGAGAACATTAACTTTATTTTATCTTATCTGATAGTAATCAATTAACAAACCTTGTGTCCAAGAATAATCCTAATTTTTTTCTCTTTCTCCTTCAGTCACGTGCAGATCAGCAATGAGTCTGCAATTGACTTCTACCAGAAGTTTGGTTTTGAGATCATTGAAACGAAAAAGAACTATTACAAGAGGATAGAGCCGGCAGACGCCCACGTTCTCCAGAAGAGCCTGCGGAGCCCGTGTGAGCCCCCAGCAGGAGACCTGCAGAAGGCTGAGTAGGAGCCGGAGCACGCTGGAGAGATGGATCTCGGCCCGTATTCACAAAGTGGAACTGTGACCGATGCCCCAGGGCCTGTAGATACACCACTTTTTTCGGAGGGCAGTTTAAAGAGAAAAACGAGTTCATGACAAATTGCTGAATTTTTATTTTTCAAAAAACAAAACTCAGTCCCCATCAGTTTGCATTTTCTTTTTTTTTTTTTTTCTTTTTCTTTTTTCTTTCTTCATGTAGAGAGTTGAAATTAGACACAAGGGTTTTTTTTTCCAGGCAGAATACATAAGTGCTCCAAAAAGCTGCTTACTTGTTACAGAGTAGACACGGTGAAGGTTACTATGTAAGCATATCGTTCAGTTTGTTAAATCGTTAATGGCAAGAGGACACGACGTTGTTGTTGTTGTTTGAACAAGGCGATAGATATTTTAAAAATAGGACTGTTGTTTTTGGTGAGAGCTGGTCCTGGCTGGCAGCATTGGACGCCACACTACAGATCGTCTCCGTGACCTCCGGACCTCACATCACCTTGCCACCTGAGCCCAGGGACGCAGATGTGTTCAATTTTACAGAATGCAGGGGGGGAATATTGCACGTGATGTAGTGTCTCTTTGCTGTGCGAATCTCACCGATCTGCCTCGCACAGGATCTTCTCGCCCCCTCAAGCCAGCGCGAACACGGTCAATCGGTTTGAGAGTGAGAGATTGGGTGTGGGTGTGTAGGAGTGAACTCCACTCCTGTTTCTGAATGTCTGCTTCTCTGCCCATTATTTAAAGTCCCCTTTAGGTTTTTTTTGTTTTGCATAATTGCTGGTTGGTTCATGGCTTTTCCTGGGGTGCTGTTGATGAGTCCGATTTGAGAAAAGACTGTAAGTGCCAGTTATGGAGAGGAGATATGCTGTTGGTCCAGTTACCCCAGAATATGAGACACTTTTAACATAGCACGTGGCTTTTCTACACACTCACATTCCACGTGCAAGAAATTGATTTTAACTTATTTTGAGATCCTTTTTTCCAAGAACAAACTGATCTCAGATTGTGGAAAAATACAAGTACTACAGTGTGAAATACACTTTTATTTGTTAATTTAACAAACTACATTGATGTGAGCTCAGACAGAATGTAAGAGTCAACATGGTTAATTCAATAGTCCATGTGATTGTATAATATTGGGGTTATGCACAGGAAAACTGCAACAGTTCTCATTTTTCTTGAATGGTTTCATGCTGAATTTTGTCCTCCATGTGTCTACACACAAATGGCATTTTGTTTTGCATATTTGTAAGTGTGGATGGATATATATTTCAGCAGTCTCCTCTTCGGCACACTGGCAGCTATAAACATACCCACAACATGTTGCTATCATTTCAGTGATGTTCACTGACAAAAAAAAAAAAAACATCTTTGTTTTTTGTTTTTTTTTATGCGCTGTGGGTTTGGCGTGGTTTGGTTATAGAGGTTCCTTATGCTGAACTTGGATTTGCAGGCCAGACCCCAGGGGAAGCCTTGACACTGCATGCCAAGAGGGATGTGCCCTTTCCATTGTAGTACGAGCATGTTTTCTTTCTTTCTTTGGAAAATTTTGTCTTTTCTGGAGCTCTATATTGTAAAACTTTTAAAACCTCTAAATAAAATACTATTTGCATTATCTGCCAGAAGATGCTTTTATAATGCTGCACAAAATACAAAGACGTGTGGATTATTGCGGGGTTATACGACAATACAATTTCACTATCATGAAAATGATCTCATTTTTTTCCGAGGGATCGCGACGAACATCTTAAAGCACTTGGTTTGATGTTAATGTGCATTACTTTGGCTCACGACAATTGTGAATATAATATTTTTACAAAATACTTTCTGTCCTCCTTTTCAGTGTAAATATATATTTTGGTAAACGGTATAAACGAATATTCAGGCTATTTTATTATAGGGATATATTATAAATTATTAAACATATATTTGTGATACACGTCATGTAGCTTCACATGTCACCCTTGTGTGGATTTAATTTTGTATGGGATAAAATACACATTTTTATAAAAATAAAAAAAATAGTTGTTATTACTCTATATTCATATAGTTATAAGCAAGCGTTCATTTAGCTTTGATCGTATCATAGTAGTAAACTCAGCAAATTGACCAACAAAAGCAGCCAATCGACATGCCACGCCCCTTGCTTATATTCCTGCATGTTATTGGTCAATATCGGCTCCTTCGTTGTGATTAGTGGATGTTTAATCCGCCCCGCCCACCAAGTTAGTGCCTGGCATTGAGAAAATGAAGTAAATCGAAAAGGATCAACAAAGTTTTTCACCGGGACAAAAAATGCCGAAGCTACCGGTAGGTTTTATTATGTGATCATTATCGAAATTGAGATAATGATATAATCGATCATTTTAGTTGTAATTTAGTTGAATGACCCTGTAAGCTAGGCATGTTGCTAATAGCTAGCATTAGCTCCGAGTCGGTAGCTAGTTGTTTTTAGCTCTAATGCTAGCTGGCTTTACGGTTGTGGCAGCAGTGATGACCTGAGTAGCTGGTTATAAAAGTGAATAAGCAGGTTATAAGCGTTATTTTCCGCATTGTAGCCGCTCAGTAGTTGTCGCGTATTTATCTTCCGTACGATCTTGTCACGATCTTGTCCGTAAAGTCAGCAACACAGCACATTTAGCGCATTAGCTAGCAAGCTAATATAACTGTCAGGGCAAATGTAAGTTTCATGTCATCGATTTCCTTCTACTGTTTTCTATGCAAACTTTATAGATAACACAATTAAAGTTGTTTAATTGTATCCTGTTGGTGTATGTGGCTGTTTCAGAATCAGACCTGGATCCTTCTCGAAATGTACTTAACACAGGAATTTAACTTAGCAGGTCATAAAATGTGCAGTTATTAAATACTGCACAACAAACACAATACATGCAACATCAATAGAAAGTCTTAAAGGGTAGGTCAGAACTGCTTGTGTGTAAGAGAGGTCTGGTTCTGGTTCTGATGAAGCGGTACCGTTTACTGGAGGAGAGTTTCTGAGGCAGCTCCCTGAAATACGACCAGGCTCTTACATGTACCTGGTCACTTACTAGTCAATTTTAGCACAAGGTGCCTTGGTCATTTTATTCTTTACTTGTATAAATAATCTGGATGTAGAACGTCATTTAAAAACATCAACAATGCGTTAAATTGCTGTGAAAACGTTTGGATTGGAGCTCTGGTCCAAAATGCTTGTTCATGTTTGTTACACCCTGAATGTGGAATCATTTTGTAGACACTTTACAGGCATCATAGAACCTGGAGTCAGAGCTTCATAAACATGGGAATCATTTAAATGTTGTCCCCACCTAAATATATGAGATGTAGTCTAAGTTTTATAGTGAAGGAAATTTTATTTATTTACAATTGAACTTTAAATCAGACCGGATTACCATCTTAAAAGTGGGCAAGAGATGAATGCTTTAAAAAAAAAGAGAGAAATGATCAACAGCTGTTTAAGCAGATTTCTTCTAATCAGGCCTGTTTGACATTTCATATATAACTGGTTGTACCTGTGAGTTGTGATGTATTGCACTTAGCTAAGTATGTATGCACCCATCCCACATACTTTATTGTTTGTTGTGATCCTGAAATTGGACCTGTGTTTTGGACTGGTGCTCAGGTCATGTTCACTCTTGCTCACTCACAGACAGGTGCTTTCATGAAGGACACAGCTCTGTGATTCCTGAGTTTAAGCTGGCATACATAATACTCTTTTGCCCACTGCTGGAAGGTAGGTTTGTTTATTAAACAACTGTTCTATATTAATACACTATTCTTTATTGTTAAAATATGATTCTATAGGTAGGTGTAGATTATTGTTTCTATTTAAATTTTCTCTTAAGGCTGCAGGGCGTGCCACAATGCCAGAGATAATACAGAATCAAGCAGAAACTACCCAGAAACCCACCCGGTAAGGATCTACAGTATTTGATTTATTCCCTTGCGTTAGGTACAAAACTATTGTGTTCTATGTTGTGTTCATGATGTTGGTACTGGAATGGTACTAATCACTTGTAACTAATCACTTGTTATTCACATTATTAAAGGTTCATTGCTGACAGATGTACAAAGGCAGGTGGCATTAAAGGAAAAGAACATGATTTAGAGGCATTTTGCTGTCACACTTTGGCTCCACTTGTCTCCTTAAATTGAAGTGTGATTGCAAATTAATATTGCATTTTTTTTAACTGATCATCTTTATCCTGTGATAAAACGTTTTTATCCTGATTGGTATCATCTCATTCAGAACACCTCTGTCTCCATCCACAGGGCACAATGGCTTAGAGAATGTTTTGAAAAGTATGAAAATAATATGAATCATTGGTATGACCTTCAGTCACTGGATCGCAATTTGTCTGGCTGTAATTTGTCACCATCTGGAAAAGAATTATGCATGCGCACTTAATTATTACCACTAAACTTTCATCTATTGTGAATTTTTTTAAATTCTATTGCGGTACTAATTGTATTTGTTTTGTTCAATTTCAGGAGGAAAAAAAACAAAGAGACGCACAATGCGGGTAAGGGTGTAGTGATAGTTGAGAGTAAAGTTAAATTTTTTGCAGTTTATGTTAATTGTATATGTAATAACAATAATTTAATAATGCTATTTCATTTTGTGTACATATGTGTAGATATAATATGCATCTCTAATATGTAAATATGTACATATGGCACTTTAGACATAAAATCTTGACCAATATTATGAATTACAACTGTCAAGATATTTTAACAGTTTATGCCAAATTTATCACTTGAGTGTTTATTGTACATTGAAAGAAACAACATTGTGTCATTTAGTTGAAAGGCACCGCAAAGAGAAGATCAATGCTGGTATCAAACGAATTGGAGATCTATTGCCTTGCTCTCAAGCCTTAAAACAGGTAATGCACTTTGAAGATGGAATGGAATTCTAGTACGATAAGCTTGCACGCTAAACCCGATATTTATTTATTTATTTTTCTTAGAGTAAGAATATGATTCTGGGGGAAGCCTTTCGTTATATCACTGAGCTTAAGCAACAGAATGATGAAATGCTGCTCAACGGAGGAGACAAAGTTCAAGGTAAGAGGTTTCTTCCTCCCTGGATGGCAGGATTTTCGGTAACTTTGCTTTAAGGTTTCCAGTAATTTGGCTCCCAATTATTGTAATAGCAATTTGTTCTTTTTTTTTAATGGATTATCATTCTGAATCCCAGCAGCCATTTGAGTGCATCTGTGAGCACATTTGTGGTAAAGTGGGGTTAGTGATTTCCTCCCAAGTTTGTTTAGCCATTATTGTACAAGCAGCACTTTGTGAATGGTAATTCAGTAAAATACAAGAAAATGTATCTACTAAGTCAATGCTTGGGATTGTGAAAACGTGTGCTACTGATGTAAATTGTGAGTTGAACCTCTACCCAGCTTTTGTTAAAACTATTTTAAACATTTCTCTACAGCGGAAGAGATAAAACGCTTACGACAGCAAGTGGAGGACTTAAGAAAGGAAAGCGCTCATTACATTGAGCTCCTCAAAGCAAATGGGATCAACTTTCTAGATGATCCCACTATCCACTGGAAGGGCAAGCAGCGCTGTGCTAAAGTAGCCAAAATAACACCAACTCACTTAATGTCGAAGGAAATAATTGTGTACTCTAATGAGAATCTGGCTTCTTCAGCAAGTAAAATGTCTGCTCCTTCAAATCATGTTTCTCATTTGAATAAGCAGCCAGTAAATGCTTTGGCCATCCATCCATCAAGCAATGTTCAAATGGGTCCAGGTCTTGTCCCAAATGGAATACAAGTCAATGAAATGACAGTCTCATCTGCTACATCTTCACAGATTCCCCTAGCAACTCTTATTCCTGCTGTGTCCAAGCCCCATCTCACAGTCATGGAGCAGTATGCTGCTGTGGCACCTGTTGCTCCAAAATTGCCCCCTCCTGGGAACTTTGTTACTCTTCAAAGAGTATGTCCCAAGCTTGCAGTCACTGCACCTAGTCCTCAACAAACTCAGCCAGCCAAGCCTACACCAACTCTTGCATCTTCCACTAGTTGCACAATGCCTGTCCAACTTCAGCCTGTATTTAATCTGTCCTCCTTGCCTCAAACTGTGGTCAGTAACACACTTGTTTCCGATGCATCTTCAGTGCTGCCACAGGATACTGAAAGCATGTCTCTGGTTCAGACATTACCAGGCAACTCAGCTCATCTAAGGACCAGTGCAGCTAGCAGCACACAGACTACATGGACAACGCTACAGCTTACTGGCAACACGGTACATCCTGTCTGTCGATCTTTGGCCACAGAAGCCAGTAACTCTGGGCATAATATTTCACAACTGTCAGTATGTCCTGTTGTGGCAAATCCCCAAGTTCATCCCATTCCTCTTCAAGTGCAAACGCAAGTACCTATGCAACTGCAAACACCCAAATCGACATGCATGCCTGTTCGGCCTAACCCTCCCCAGTTGTTACCAGCTGTGCTTCCCTGTCCTCAAACACCAGTTACTCAGGCATCACTTATATCCCAGACCCCCGTGGTACTTCATCAACCACCTCTTATGTCCCAGACAGGGTTAGCTCAACCTACAATTTTACCCAAACCAATCTCTCCATCAACTCAGTCCCACACATACCCA
This sequence comes from Tachysurus vachellii, assembly GCF_030014155.1. Lineage (NCBI taxonomy): Eukaryota > Metazoa > Chordata > Actinopteri > Siluriformes > Bagridae > Tachysurus > Tachysurus vachellii. Next base: position 2,511,507 of record NC_083484.1, read on the forward strand.
GCCATACAACCCAAGCTTCATATCCATCATACCATGCCATCTCAGCATGAACTGCAGCCCACTATACCACCACAGTCAGCTGTAATACCCCAGCCCCAGTCTGCAATTGTGCCTCCTGTTCAGCAAATACTTGTACCCCAGACTCAAGCCACCACATTGCCAGTACTTCAAACAATGCAGGTTGTGCAAATGAATTCAGATGGAACCCCAGTAATTGGGACATCCCTGCCTCAAAACAATCCAAATGTTGTTATTTTGCAGCAGGCTAATGCATGTCCAGCCCCACAAGTAATTAGAGAAGATGTAACCAATCAAGCCGCATGTCAGCACATTGTTATTATCCAGACACCAACAATGGCACCTACTCAACAGAACCATCAATCTAGCATTGTGCCATCTGTAGTTACCACATTGGCTAATCAAATAACCACCTCCAGCAATCCCTGTCCCATTACTGCTCAGTCTAAGCAGCTGGTTCACATCCTTCCACGTCCTTCAGCACAGGCTCAGACACAGGCACCACAGACTATCACTGTGAATGGACAGGTTTATGTCTTACAGTCAGTGAAATCAGCAGACCCCGGGAGCTCTCAGGTTAGCCAAAGTGCTACACAAATTATTCAACCCACCTGTGAGGAACCGAACACCAATGTTACATTGAATTGTTTGGGTGCCCTTACTAGCCTTAGCCAGAGCATTTCACAAGTCTCCAAACAAAGCAATGTACCACTGCACATTTCTCAATCTTCAGACACTACAGTGCAGTCTTCTATGTCCAAACTGGCTTCAGTACCCACTACATCCAATGAATCTGTTCTACCCTCTGTTGTGCCCGTGTCAACATCAGTAAGTTGTGCAGTTAACATCCTGCCAAAGAAGACAAATGTAGCTGCTGTAAACCAGCCCAAACAGGTGGCAATTAAAAGGGCCAGACCAGTCAAGAGAAAAGAACCTAATCAGAAGAGAAGTATATGCAGAATTGCTGCAAAGCCAGCAAATAGTATATCATCTCAGCCAAATGTTACACAAGGACATTCATCCACCATAACAGATATTCACTTTATGAACTCTGCCAATGAGGATATGAGTCCCCAAACCACTACTGTCAGTACATCTATGGTCATTAGTCTTACTTCAACTTGCAGTACTTCTACAGATGTTTGTGCCAGTTCAAATAGTAAATTAATTCACAGTCCAGTTAATTTGGCAACAAATACAGGTTCTCTAGAGGGCAATGAAGCAGTTCAAAGTCACGGAAATATTGTTGATGCAACTCCCCCATCTTATAGTAAAACAGTTGGCACCCTTAATTCTGTTACTCCCCTTGATGATAACTCTGTAATCCATGTGAACAACAGTGAACCTGTTTTAACTAATGATATCGATCTTCAACAAAACAAATCATCAGATAGTGTTCTCTCTTCTCGGTGTAACACATTGAACAGGGCCGTTACTTCTTCCACAAAATCAATGACGAACGATAACTCTTCATCCAGTGCACTAATTTCTCAAGATAAATCAACAGCCAGCAGTTGTTCTACTAGTAGCATACGAACAGAATCAAGTCCTAATTTATTTCAGAACAGAACCACACTCACAAGTGTCAGTCCTTCAGAAAATAATTTGAAGATTTCTTCTGTTGAAACTGTACTTCTCCAACCCATGAACACACCTTCAGGCACAAGTGCTGATCCAACAAACAGTCTAGAAACAGGATCCCTCTTGGCGAAGGTTCCACAAGTTCAAACGGAGTCTGCAATATTAAAAGCTATAGACACTTCACAGATGCAGACATCTTTTGTTTTGCATTCCACATCATCAGCTTGTTCAGATCCATCAGATACAACTCATCCAGTTCTACACCAGGAATCCAGGAATTTGAACACATTCAACAAGCTTCTTAAGCATTCAAAAGCTAATATGCCGGTGACAACTGCTAGTCAGATTAATTCTGTTAATGTCAAAATTAGTCAATCAAATTCCAGCAAAGACCTCAGCAGAGGTGAACATTCAAGTGCTACCAGAGAAAACATACCTGATGCAGATTCCTTCTTGCAAAAAGACACCATTCTTTCACAGGAGGTATCAACAATGGGAAATGAATCATATGATTCCTCGCTAGTTCAAAATAGACAGACTGATTCACCAACAGCAGGAACTTCAAGCAACAGAGGCTTTTCAGTTGCATCACTACTTCCAACTGGTCAGAATATTACTGCATCTCCTAATGCATTTGCATCTTTTAGTTTCACCTCTGAGCAGGCAGAAATCTTAGCAATGGCTGCAAGGGCTATATTTGAACAAGACAGCCCAGGAAGGAAAAGCGATGTCTGCAGTAGTGAAAACCCATCAAGTACAACTGCCCCCAGATGGGATATTCCCAAACCCCAGCAAACACCCATAAACAAAGAAAGGGTGTCAAGTCAACAGTTAAAGCAGGCAAATCAAGGTGACATAACAGTGTCAAAGACTTCATCACTAGTTGAGATTTCTGGCATGAATACATCTGGTGTCCAGCTTCCTCTGAACACTGCTTATTCTCAGTCACAAGCTAGTACTCTCACTAGTCTAAATGTTAATAATCTCATCAGGCCAAGCTCTGTCCAGTCTTACCCAGGGTCTCCAAACATTGGTCAGCAAGTATCTGTTCCATCACCAGGGGGACCAATTCTGGTGTCTCAGGCATCATCACAGGTCACCCAAAGCTGCTCTGGCCCAACACAACTTAATGAATATACACCTTTGAAAAGTGCACTAATGCGAATTCACATAGGCGATGGAATATCTGAACGTCATCAAAAGGATATGCCAAAAAGGTCTGCCCAAGAGGACCTTGTTCTTCCTTTAAACAAACGCTCAAAACCATGCCCATCTGGTAGTATTGCTCGGATAGACGTTAAGGGGTCTGAACATGTCCAAACAATGTCTGGACAAATTCCCCCAAATTCCTCATCGGTTATGACTGGAAACCATTCTGATGGAGGAGCTGCCCTGTTTTCTGGAAACACTTTTATGACCACTGTGCTTCGCCCATCTGAAGGACACTGCCCTTCTCAGCTGACACTGCATGAACAAAACCAACCTAGTGTGTTACACCTACAACAGGGACACCTACAACATAGCACACCACAATCTGGACAGATCCTGGGAGGAAGCCATTACCTAAAACATCAACACCACCAAGAACAACAGAGACACCTCTATCAACTTCAGCATCACCTTACACAACCAGACACCCAGCTCCACAATATTCAACAGAGGACTCTGCTGCAAGAACAAAATGGCCATAAAAAGAGAGTTGTACGAGGTGGTCAGACCGGACCACCTGTTAATTTGCAAAAGCAGCATCATTTGGAGAAGAATCGTGTGCAGCATCAACCACAGCAGCAGTCTCAACAGCACCAACAGCAAGCTCAGCAGCACCAACAGCAGCAGCAACAGTCACAGCAGCACCAACATCAGCAGCAACCACAACACCAACAGCAAAAACCGCAGCAGCTTCAACAACAGCAGCAGCAGCAGCAACAAATGCAGCAACAAGGTTCACACCCAAGGCATCAACATCTTCAGCAACAACTTCAGCACTTTAGTAGACAGGAAAAGAATTGTGAGGGTCAACAAGCAGCCCCCAGGACTCATCAGAATAATCATTTGAGTCAGCAAGACCGCCAACCAGGACAGGATCATGGGGCTATGCAAAGGTTAATGGGTTCGCGCACTTTAGATCAGCAACTAACTTCACAGGTTAATAATCCTGTTTCACGTTCTACAGACCTTGCTTGTACTCCATCACGACAGGAGCGTCATCGGCTGTCTAGTTATTCTGCTGAGGCACTAATTGGGAAGACTTCATCTGCTGGTGACCAACGTATGGGACTTCATACATTGCAGACTGCTCGTGGCAATTCACAGGATCAGTCTGAATTACAGGGTTATGTTGATTCCTCACATGGGAAAGGAAATATTAGTCATAATAATCAAGGCAGACTAACCCAAGAACACTCAGGGGCTCCAGACATTCAACGGATATCAGAGCGTTTACCTTTCAAGACACTTGGCAATGGGCCTCAAATAAACAACTTTGAAGTGTCTCGCAGTGGAGATATGACCAGTAAATCTGTGGCTTCAGCTCAGAGGGGTCCTCAGCCACAAACCGGATTTAGAATGGGAGCTGGTTCTTCTGGTGATGGACGTATTCGTGGTACATATGGGACCCATCCTTCAGCACAGGGGCTGCAACCTGGAGCAGGGTTGCCACGTGAGCAGGACTCATGCCATCAGAGCTTTATGCAAAGTCTATTGGCTCCACACCTTCCCGAACAAACTGGTCACCAGAGATCTGCACAAGGCTGTCCCCCAGTGAGTATAGAGTACAACTGCATACCAGGAGTTTCTTCTGGGGAACTTCAGGCTAAAGTCTCAAGCCCTAATTTACACCCTACACAAACGGCTCCCCCCATGCATCTTGGGGACAACAATAAAGGGCACATTTCTCAGGTTAGTGGAAATATACATGGTTCATCTGTGAGATCAGTTTTGCCCCATCCTCCCCCAACTCCACACAGTAGCTCTGATGCAGGCCGTGCTCAAGGCTCTTCCAGGTCGCTTTCAACTGTCAGTCAGAGAACCCATCATATTGGGCCAGATCCCCAGAGCTCAAAAATCCGCCCAGGGGATCGACCAAGGTCTGGCAATTTGAGACCTGTAAATACATTTGAGCCTGAAAGTCCATTGTCGCTTCCACCGAGTGGGGGAGTACTGCTTGGACGGCCACAGACAGGTGGTGAATCTCGACGCAGGAGTATTGTGCGTTTCATGCCGGATGGTGCACAGGTTGGCAGTGACAGCAACTTGGTTTCTGATCAACATCTCACCCAGAACTTTGGCTTTTCCTTTATTGGTGAGGGAGGTATGAATCCTCCACCTCCGATTAATGCAAATGCATCTTTCATTCCCCCAGTCTCACAGTCCAGTGCCTCGCGTACCCCTGCTCTACTTCCTGTGGAGCCTCAGAACACTCTGCCTTCTTTCTACCCTTCATATTCACCTGCTGCTCATCCAAGCATTCCAAATGATATTCCTATACAGTATTTTTCTAACCAGATATTTACTAGTCCAAGTGCTGATAAGAGTAGCACTACTCCCCTAAACAATCGCTTTGGATCTATTCTTTCTCCACCCCGTCCTGTGGGCTTTGCACAGCCAAGCTTTCCGCTGCTGACTGATATAACACCAATGCCCATTGCAAACTCCTCAGGCATTACTCCTCATTTATCCAACTTTAACCTGACCTCTCTGTTCCCAGATATAGCCTCAGCGATGCCCCCTGATGGTTCCTCAATGCCAATGTCCCCTCTGCTGTCACTTGCAAATACTTCCTCCTCAGACTCTAGCAAACAGTCTAATCGCCCAGCTCACAACATCAGCCACATTCTTGGGCATGATGGGACCTCTGCTGTTTAATTTATAGTAGCAAAGAAAATAGGGTTTACAGCATCATGACATTTAAAAACATTTGTCTACATTTCTTCTAAAAGCCTATGCATAGATCAGCTCTAATTGAACTCGTGTTTGCTAGAAACATGAATAACAACTGAGTTGTCCATGCCTATGTGACTAAAGAAGTTACTAACTTACATCATGCCACAATAAATTCAAGCAGTTTTTGTGAACGGTCATAAGCCTTCACTGATTGTGGAATACGGATTTAAAGGACTTGGGAGTTTCCGAGTTTTCCCCATCTCTTAAAGAGACTAAAGATCATTTTTTATTGATTAACAGAATACAAGTTAAAATATTTTTACTTATTTATGGAAAGTGTGTTTTTGTAGATATTTGTAAATATACAAAGGTGATTATTAAAATGGTTTTGTTTTGTAAACCGTGATGCCTTTTATGTGTTCAGATATACCTTTCTATACCTTTTATTTATTTATTTATTTATTTATATATATATATATATATATATATATATATATATATATATATATATATATATATATATATATATATATATATATATATATATATATATATATATAAATTTGGAGTTAGATATTAGAATATTTGATTTAGGAATTATTTTAGCAATTACAATACAATAAGCTTTTCATGGAGATAAGCATACAAGAAAACACCACTAGCAATTAACCTGGATAATGCATGCATACTTGGTGGTGCTAAGTTCAATCTGCACATTATTTTCTAAGAAATTACATGAGGGATAAGAAAAAGAGTTTAAAACATCAGCCAAATAAAACTACATTTTCTTCAAGTACTTGACAGCAAAAAGTTCAGAACTTTTTAGACATAAGTCTTGCTGGCATATTAAATATTCATAAGTCTCTCTTTAATGAAAACATTCAGAATTTAATGAAGAATTCTTAGTTTTTGAGACATGACCAAAATGTTGTCCACTGTTGAGAAAATTAAATGAAGACGCCTTCACTGTAGTTGTTTCCGCTTTATTTACATGCAATAATGCTGTATGTCATGTAGCCACAACAGCCAGGTACACTTTCAAAGGTTTTCCTTCATTTCTTTTCATGGTTCAGCACTTTGTGTGAAGGCTAATACTGATACAGTAGTGTTTTCTCTTTGTACAGTTTAATGGAAACTGTAAATACGATTTTCAGAATTTTAGGAGATTTAAAGGAGCTAAATATAAGATTCTTGCCTATGCTTTTCATTAAGTAAGTACTAAATGACCTTTCAACAGGAACTAAAGAGTGATGTCTGACTTTTGTACAGTACTGTGTATACACCACCGTGTATGTACAAACTCCTTAGCTTATTTTTGTTTATAAAATGGTCATATGTGATTATTGATCAGTCATTTTGAGTAAACTGGACAAATGGAAAGCAAAATGAGATTGGAGTAAAAGCTTATATATGGCTCCATACATCTGAAAATCAGTATCTGAAGGTAGTTGTGTTCATTCCAGGTTTCGTATTCACGTCTTAAAAGCACGTAGTCAGTATAACTGAAGGCAAGGTGTTTATACATTGCATACATTTGTTAATACTTTGTTAATGATGAAATACATATTTTTAGTGATATATCTACAAAACATTGAACACTGGACCAAGAAGCTGAGCACCACCAGTAACAGAGTTTCTCATGTTCCATGTAGTGAAAATTTTTGGCAGAAACAGAATTTTTTCTAAATAACCTGTGAAAAACATATATGCTGATAAATAATGTTTTAAACAGTATTTCTTAAGACAAGACCTTCATTTTAAAGCATTCTTTACAGCATAATGATTCTTTTTAAATAATAAGGCATGAATGATAGTGTTAACATTTCCAATAGCAAAACAGCTAATACAGGTTGATCAAGGAACTTCCTTTATCCTGGTGGTGACAAAGCAAACACGGTAATACACTTTACTCTCATATAAACAATCCATATATACAAAAAAACAAACTATTTACATGAGCATAAATATATAAATATAGTATCTTTAATACAAAAATAAATACAGTCTCTCTTCAGTCTTTTGTTGTTTTTCTGTTTTAAGTCCCCTAAATTCTTTTTTTTTTTCATCCATCATGTAATACTCGCTCCTCTAGCTGGCTTTCACAGCTGATCTTGACAACGTCCTGTTGTGTTTCATCTTCAATTGACGTCGTCATGCCAACAGTGTCTGATGATGGTATCAGTGACAAGTCTGGAGAAAATATAACCGCCATCAATAATAAAACAATAATCATTGACCATTCATCCTACTTCAGTAAGGTCAGTGCTGTGGTGGATCTGAAGCCTATCCCAGGAACGATCGGTACAAGGATGCCAGTGTTTCCCAAGATGCCCACGTTCAGACCTTTGGGAAATTTTACGGCCAATCTACCTACTGGAACGTAATAATGTTAGTTCACTAACCTAAACACTGGGTGGAATGGTTCTCCTGCATGTTTTCGGGATGATCAGGGCTTAGGAGCTCTATGGTAGAGTCATCTGGCTCACAGCAGCCATCGTCTTCCACGTGACCTGGAACACTGTGGACAGCCAAGACACTACGTTAGTCGATATCTAAATCAGATAGTAATTTGTCTGAGTTGCAAGTGAAAAAGTCAAAGCACTTATTATTCAAAGATGAGCCTGTGACAAACCCTGGTGTAATTACGGTTCTAAGCCTGGCTCAGAACCCCTAAAGCTTAGTTTCATTAATGATTCTTACCCCACAGAGTAGTGATAAGCATGGGCATGTCCATTGGAAAGCCTTTGAGGCAAAAATGTGCCATTTTCCATTTCACAATCTGCATCCTCCTGTAATAGAGAGAGATTTTCACATGTCTAGCAAAAAAGTATGCCATTTATGCAGTTAAGGAAATATCTCAAAGCATTTTTATCCACACTGGCCTCAGTCTGTGTTTCATTCCATTTCTAATCCAGCATGCTTTAAGGTGACTTATGTTTCACTTTGTACATGCTGAGTGTGTACCTGGTGTAATCCAGGAAGGCGGTGTGTGAGATGTTTCCCGTTGCTGGTGTACTCTCCTTTGGGTGCATACATAGTATGCCCTGGGGACAAGTGGGAATCTACAGGACAGTGCCCTACTAAAGCCATGCCCTGCATCGGCACCATAGTGTACTGGCAGGACGACAGCGGTGCAGAAACAGCTGGAAAGCACATATCTGTTGTTTGCTCTGAAATACAAACAAATAAAGAGTTTACAAAAGAGCTCAGCTATATCTAAAAATCAAATAAACATAACATATACTTCTATTTCTTAAAGGAAATAGAGTACCCTGCTTGGAGATGTTCCCACTAAGCTATAAAGAACAATTGATCAGTGGCACACTCACTCTGCTTGGCCCAGGCTCTCCAAAGACAAAATGGAATGAAGGCTACGATGATGAAAACGAGGGCTCCGAGCACCACCACTCCCACTATAAGGTATGGTAAATCGCTGGGGCGTGGTACCGGGCCTCCCAAGTCTGGCCCTTGGGATGAAGTCTCTGGAGTTGTGTGCTTCTGATTGGGTCGGGCTGGAAGTCCAAATAAAAAAACTTTAGAGAGCAGCAATGATAATGGAAGTATAAGAGTATATCACAACATGTGTATTTCTGTGTGTAATAAGTCATGAAAAAGAGACAGAAAGAAAGACAGCTTTAGGAACTCACCTTTTGTTTCTAAGATGACCACGTTGCCAAACTCACTCACACCACCCTCGTTAAAACACTGCATCTTAATGTCATACGCTGTTTCAGGCTGCAGGCTGGTTATGGCGTGCCAGTATCGATCTCCTAGAAAAACACAGCACAAGTTTAACCTATTTACCCCAAAAACTTGCCACACTGCCAGCTAATATGAGTGTTTAATCTTTACAGACTCACCGTCCACAACATCTCTCTTATAGTCACTGTCATTGTCACTATCAGTGGGTCGGTAATAGATGTAGAAGCCATAGATGGGGGTGTTATTCACTGGTGTGTACTAAGGAGAGAAAAAGTTGTTTCTTTAATAATTGATGTTAATTATATTACAACTTAAAGATCTGAAATGATGAAGAATTAATACTTAAGGCCTTTAATTTAAAATGTAAGTAAAGACTTGTTAATAGTCTGCAGACATATGGTGTAAAATGTGGCTACTCACAGTCCACTTAAGGATAATGGTGGTCTCATTGATGGCTTCAGAGTAGGTGATGTAGGGTCCGTCGACTGGCCGGGGGTTGATCTGGCTGCTGCCCATCACTGTGTAGGCTTTGGAGGGGGCACTTGGAGGACTCGCTCCCAGCACGTTCACCGCCAAAACCCGGAACTTATATGAGGTCCCTGAAATACATAAACAACCATGCAGCTTAAACCTAAAGTCTGAAACCAAATTTGTTGCTATGCTATTTATGTCAACCTGATTTTTAAAGTCTACATTTCATATTTATTTTTGTATAAATAATTATAGACAAACATAAGAATGCTGATAATGAAGCACACCTTTCTCCAGGCCTTTGATTTGAACAGAGAGGCGTGATGGAGAGATGTTGTCTTCCGCTACCTCCCACTCGCCTCCGGCTCCTCCGTCCTTCCTCAGTTTCTTAAACTCCACTCGAAAGCACTGAATGGGGAAGCCCCGGTTCCCTCGGGGAATCCATGTCACGTAAGCTGAAGTCTCTGATGCTGTGGTTACCGTTGGTCTGTCTGGAGCTTCTGGGGCTACAAGCACATGAACAGGGAGTTAAACTTAAGCATGCATTCAGTGCCACTCTTATGCATGCAAATAGTATATACACATACAGTGCATACACAAATACATACATGCACACACACACACACACACACACAACACACTTACTGTTGTCCTTAATATGAGTTAGGTTTGAAAAGAGGTTAAGAGACAAAGAACCAAGTTAATATCAAACAGATGGAGTAGAATAGACTGTAGATTTAACACTAAATTACTTATTGTTAAAACAACTTAAAAACACAATGCCCACTATTTTTAAAAGCAAAAAATGTGCAAACAACTAAATTCAGCTACTTACGAGACAGACGTGACGGAGACACAGGTGTTTTGGGTCGTTCTATTGCTCCACCTACATTCTTGCGTACTATAAACCAAACAGAAATGTTGAACATTTAGAGTGAAAAAAGGTTTCCACACTTGTTCTTTCTAATATATGTTAAGATGCAATACCTTTGCCAGTCCTGAAAGTCATCATGGCAGGCTGACCCAGTCCAGCACAATTCCTTGCTGCCATCTCAACTTCATACAAGCTGGCCGGCTGCAGTTTGGCCAGGACCAGCTTCTGCTCTAAACCAGATATGTTCTTTATGGTCCACTCACTCAGAGAGTCACCAGCCTGAGAAAAAGTCCAAGACAAGAAAAATGGAGTTAACTGACATGGACATGTTTGCATTTCTTTTAAGAATTAATTAGGTTAAAAGTGCTTTTACCTTTCTGTACTTGACAATATATTCTAGTACAGGCGCCCCACCATCGTGACGAGGCTCCCAGATGAGCTCATAGTAGTCAGCTGTGCCTGTGCGAGGCTGGCTGAGGATGACCGGAGCCTCGGCCGGTGACACATTCCCAGGGATCTCTGAACAGTCAATGAAAAGCTCTGTGCTGGGTGCCACTGGCCGAGCAGGAGGCAGCTCTCGCAAAACCTGGTCAGGGCTCAGCGGGCGAATGAGGGGCAGTCGACCTGGCCATAAGGGTGCTGAGAGCAAGATAAGAGTGGATTTAACCATCCTTTAGTAAAATATAACGTTAAAATAAGGTAGTAATGGTCATTCTAACACTCTGAAGTGACAAACGTATTCCATTCTCTCTCACTCACTCACTCATTTTCTACCGCTTATACAAACTACCTCGGGTCACGGGGAGCCAGGCGTCATCGGGCATCCAGGCAGGATACACCCTGGACGGAGTGCCAACCCATCACAGGGCACACACACTCTCATTGACTTACGCAATCACACACTACGGACAATTTTCCAGAGATGCCAATCAACCTACCATACATGTCTTTGGACCGGGGGAGGAAACCGGAGTACCCGGAGGAAACCCCCGAGGCACGGGGAGAACATGCAAACTCCACACACACAAGGGAATCGAACCCCCAACCCTGGAGGTGTGAGGCGAACGTGCTAACCACTAAGCCACCGTGCCCCCCGTATTCCATTCTATTTTACTTATTTTACTATAAACTTAATGATACATACCAGCGGGCAAAGTTAAGAGTTTTGTTGCAGCCTGGGCTCCGCCCACCCAGTTCTCGGCCATGCATTGGTAGACTCCCTCGTCCTGTGGGCCCACGCTGAGGACACGCAGCATATGTGAAGAGAGGCGATGACGTGATGATGGAGTGATTGTTTGAGCGTTATGAAGCCAAACCACGCTGGGTGCTGGATTTCCTTGAACTTGACAGCTAAACCTTACTGTGTCTCCCCATGCTGGCTCCTGATGTAGCAGCTCTATGCGCACCTGAGGTGGCTCTAACAGAGGATACAGGAAAGTAATGAATATAAAAACGATAAAAAACTGTGTTTGCTATAGACTGTTTTTACAGATTCGGTCATTTTGGCTCTATTCTTCCACTCTCCCGCTCTATTTCTCTTGAACTTGATGGTTGGTTGCTAATGAAACAGCAAACGCTCATTAGGCCAGCAGTAGAGCTGGTTTAATCAATCACATCTGGCAAGAGATGAGCCCAGAAAAACCACCTCATCTTTTCTCAGGCATTCTCAGCTTTCAAAATGGCACCAGTTATTAAACAGATACAACATGCTATCCAGGAGTAATACTCATCCATACACCTCTGCCAATATTCCTCCAGGTAATATATTTTCAGTATAAAATGAAAAATAGTCTTTCTATGTTTAGTGAATGACAGAAATGCGTAACTAATGGAGACTATGTATCCCATCAGCATGCACAGACTGAGTTATCCCTACATACCCTGAGCACTTACCGATTACTTGGACATCATAGAGAACAGTTGCTGTGCCAGGAGAGCCCATGCCGTTGTGGGCATGGCAGGCATATGTGCCCGAGTCGACATCACTCACAGCATCAATCAGCAGGTTGCTGAGTAGGAAGCGAGTGTTGTTTTGAGGGCTTAGTTCTCGACCGTCTTTTGCCCAGGTGACCTGAGGAGTCGGGGAGCCGCTGGCTACACACTCCAGAACCAGGCTATGACCTTTACGCACCGTCATTGACCGGGACTCCGGCGGGTAGATGATCTTCGCTGCCTCAGATGTTGAACCTGCAAAAGTAACACGGCTTAGTGACTACAAAGTGGAGAGTGTGCTCTTTTGTGAAGTTAGAGTCGTTACATTAAAAATGTTTAAAAAAAATTCTTTTTATCTTTATTATTTATATTTATGTATTGTCCATAACAGTAACACTGGTTCAATTGTAATATGTAAATGGTTGTAGGAACAGGAGTGTTTTTTGCGTTTAAACTCACGGCGAATGCGCAGGCGGTCAGTAGAGGTGGACGTCTTGATCTCCTGAGTTACTGGATTGTAGGCAGCACATTTGTAAGGCCCTTCATCCTCCTGGGTGGCGTTGGCGATCTGCAGGTTACCTGATGGCATGATGAGGTAATTCCCTATAGTGACAGACAAGGGGCAGAGGTTATCACTACACCAACACACTCAGCAAACAAAAAAAAAAACAAATTGTGTTTATTACTCTTCGAACCACTGATAGTGGATTAGGGGCTGACTAGATTAGAAAACTAATTTTAGTTTCATTTTTAATGTGTAACTAAGAAGTAAAACAATTTAATAAATGAATAAAATAAATTATTTTCTAAAAAATGTAGAAATAGTCATTTATTTGGCCAGATAAAGTACTTGTTGGAACACAATCCACATCAAACCCAATTTAAAATATGTTGCTAAATAATAAAAGTCATCTATTCTCAGAAAATACAGAGAAAATGAATAAAACTAACGCATGAAAATAAGCCCGCCAGGGGGCGCCAAAGCGCCGACTGCACAGGGAAGTCGCTAACAGACAGGCCAAAGCTGCCAGAGGGTAACAAACCAGGCATGGCATGAGAGAAAGATTTACAGATGCCATAAATGATTGGAGAAGTAAACTTAAACAAAAGTATTCCCTTGTTTCAACATATTCCTGATAAGTGGCTTATCTGCTTGTAAGCCATAGGAGAGTGCAGATAAAACGGTCGGCATTCCTGCAAAATCAGGTTCTTGAGACAAGAAGACATACAGAGAGAGAGGTCGGAACGAGAGAACGCAGATGAAAGTTCCAGAGGTTTTTAAGGCTTTACCTTTAGATGTTTCGAGCCATTCCTGCTTGACGCTGTAGCGGACCTGAGCCTGGGGCTGGCTCTCGGGTAGATGACACTCGATCACTGCTGTGTTCCCTTCATCCACCTCAATCTCCTGCTGGTCATCAGGTTCAAAGTCTCGCAGCTCTTTTCAAACACACACACACACAAAAGGTAACTAAAAACTGAAAAGTTTATAGCACACTACAGAACTTTACTGATTCCGGTGCTATTTTGCATGTTGCCTGAGCGTTTTTGTTATTATTACTTCTCTTACAATAGATTTTAGCTCATTTTCCAGCACATTCATCATACTAAAAAGAAATCAAGCAGCACAGTAATCGAGATATTTTGATGAGGCTGATATTTTGGTACAGATAAGGAGGTGAGCAAGCTGGACAGACCAAAGGACAAAACTGCATGGTTCTCTTTAGGCAGAGATGAAGCGAGGGCTAAAACTCAGTATAGACCAACCTGAAAATAGACCAACCAGATTCATCATCATCTAAACCCCAGTCATCATATAAGATCTCATTAAATTCGCAATTAATGTACAAGTGTGTGCCTTCCTTTAAGTAGCAGAAAATTATATTCTCTGAATTAGAAACCGGAGCGTTACTGAGTTGTCATTTTGAGATTTTAGTAGGATATGGGTAGACACCCAATAGCCTTAAGACGCAGAGCCAAGGAGTCTGTCTGCTCTGACCTCTCATTTGCCCATGAGCTAAAATGAGGTCAGAGGCCAAAGGTGACCTTCCTCTTGAGTTTCAGCCAAAGAAAACCAGTCTGAACTGCAATGCAACAAAACTAGCTCTAAGTGCGTGTGAATGTTTTCCTTGAGTAAACAAGAGAGAAATATTTTCCCCGTTCTAAGAATCAAATAATTTTCCAAAATTGTTGATTTCTCCTCTAACGGAAACAGGCCGGCTTCGTTTGTTCTGAGGTTATATGAACGCTTGTTTTTCATTAAGCTTTATTGCATTCTCTGGCAATTCAGAAGTCTCTCAGTCATGCAGAACTATGATGAGTCAGGGTGGAATTGTGTAAGGTTTGGAGTCCAAAACATATCTCATGACTGGAAAAACGGAAACAGAACTAGGTGCGTGCTCGGCTCGTTGTAGAGATTCCTTCAGCAGTTGTTGGAGTTAGATTTCCTTTCAAAGCTCTTATAATATACATTTATTTTGGTGATAGTGCATCTATGTATATGGTTGTGCAATATTAATTAACACACTTGAGTTCTAAACCTTTGGTATAATAAATTGCTAGTGCTTGTACACACACGCACTCTCTCTCTCATACACACACACCATTCCAAAGGAGATGAGCATCCCAGGATGTGTTCAGACTGGGTGCAGGCTGAGGGGAGTCGGAGAAAGGCGGTGTGACGCTCCGTTTGCTAAATCAATCAGGGCCTTTTTATAGCTCCCCCCTGCCTGCTTCCCGAATTCCACCCAGCACACCTTTAACCCCCTCCTGCACCAACCCCCACGCTTCAAAACACACACATTCCTGCTTTCAGTACCCCCCCATGAATCAGTCTCAGGTGAACCTGGAGGGCAACAAGAGAGAGAGAGAGAGAGAGAGAGAGAGAGAGAGAGAGAGAAGGAGAGGACATTGGAATGTTTGTTAAAGTGCATTTAGAAAAAAAAAGGAATAAGCAGTGTGGAATAAGGAATAAGGAGTGTGCAGAGTACCTGTCGAGTCACTATCTGTAGAAAGCAGACAAAGGCAAAGTTGTGTATGTGTGCGTAGAGGATGAATGCATGCATTGTGTGTGCGAGGTGCATTTGGAGTGTGTGTGTGTGTGTCCTGGAAAGCCAGAGAAGCAGTGGATGCTGGGAGTCACTCAGGATTAATGGTATTTATGAAAATGGATCTGCTTTGCTTCCAAGTCATCTTGGCAATCGTTTCGTACACGCTGCAGGCTTTCTTAGTATTCATCATTCTTGTGTGGGGAGCTGTGGAGCCTCTGTGTGTGTGTGTGTGTGTGTGTGTGTGTGTGTGTGTGCCCTTGCTTCTGGGAAGCCTGGAATATGCCATTAAAATTGACTCAGAGAAAGCAGCTACAGTCTGCATCACATCAGAGCAGTGTGTGTACGCGTGTTACTAGGTAATGTAGACATGATAAAAACAGTTCAGATACTGTGTAGTGTGATAACTTGTTGCACGAGCAACAAGAATCTTGTGTTGCTTGTAGTATGGCTCTTAGCGACCACTACAGTTTGCGGTTTATTGGTGTGGCCTGTCCAGGGTTTTTTTTTTTTAGTGCTGATAAGAAACAGTAGAAACTATATATAAACCTAACTCATTAAAATCATTAATCAGTTAATATTGGTTGTTTAATGTATATGTAACCTGCTTAGTTTCATAGTAGCTTTGATGGCAGATTAGCGATGGCAAATTAGCAAACTGTACTAGCAACATACACTCACCAAAGGCACCAACAATCTCTGCTACGTCCTTCCAAGCTTTCTTTTTTCCATCAGATCTCCATAGACAATTTATGAGAGATTGGAAATGAAAGAATGAAATAAAACCAGATGAAACCAGACTGTGAGTGGGGAACTGAAAAGACCTTCGGTCCCAAGTGCCCCATAGGACTGGTCCAAGGAATCATTGAGCCAATCGTTTAGATGTCTTCTCTGGAATTTACTGTATCATTTCAAATTTGCATAGAATTAAATTTTGAAGCTGCTGATCCTTTTCGAAAAAGTACTTTAAAGATTCAAGGTTGCATTTCACTTGTTAATGTGAATGTGGGTAAAAAGAGCATGAGCAACTCAGTGGGTGATCATAATCCGAGCTGGGGATGAATTTGGGTCCGATGTGTGTGTGAGATGGAGTGAGAGGAGTGTGTGTTGGCTCACAGGCGAGAGAGGCTTGCTTGTCTCAAGAAGAATTTGATTGGAGAAGTTGAAATAAAACACAGCCGTCTCCCCGGTGGGAGTGAGCTCAGACAGGATTCCTACAGCGGCAGATACCAGGCAGAGCCAAGCTTTTTCACAGAGCAAAGACAAATGAGAAAAAAAAGCCACAAGTGAAATATGGAGGCAAGACTACACACACACACACACACACACACACACACAAAAGACTTGCTCCCCTCTCTGGATGATGGAAGAGGGGTCTTTATTAAATTAGGCTCTGGCTAAAATTCCACATCTGCAGCCCCGTCAGCCTGATTCATAGGGGAGAGGGGCCTTATCACTTACATCTGATACACACACAACCTACCTCCTCATTTTTTATGCTTCAGGAAATGGGAGTCTGTGAGAAGAGAGAGAGAGAGGCACAGAGAGTCCAGGGAGGCAACTGGAGAGGGAGAAAAATAAAAAAAAGGAATGAGGAAAAAAGAAAAGAAAAACAGGGAAGGGGGAGAAAGAGACAAGGGACTGAAAGTGCTCTTTGAGTGGAGCGAAATTTAACGCTCCATAAAATACTTGGAGAGGAGACGTGGAGAAGAGAAGGGGAGATGATGGAAAGTGTTTTTGTCTCATTTGCAGAGGTCGGGATGGAGACAAAGACTTCATCACACTCAGCATACTGGTTCCTGTCTCAACTAGCTGCAGAGTCAAAGTGTGTACACAGTTGAAGCATTTCTCATAAATACATATGTCCACTTCACACACGCACACATGCGCACATGAACACACACTGCATAGAGAAATAGAAAACTCTCTCCAAACACACACACACAACCCAGAGGAATGCAGTGGAGAACAGGGAGGAGGCCCTGCACTAATGGGCCCGTGTCTCACCCACACACACAGGTTACATTACACACCCCTGCCTATGTTGGCCCCAAGCACAGTGGCACATATGCGTGCACACACAAACACTCTCTCTCTCACTCTCCCACAAACACACCAGCACTAAGAGCACTAGTCTTACAATCTGGCACGTCACCACTGTACACAACCACTACAGACTCCATCACTGTCCAACACAAGCACTAGAGCCAAAATCCTGCAGAACTAAAACTGCATCACTGCTGCAAACACACACATTCTCAAAAACAGACACGGCAACTAAACTAAACTAAAGCTAAAGAAGACTGTATGGTTTTATTTTATAAGTATTAAGCTTTACTGGGATGATTTTAGATGAAGGGGTAAACTCATTATGGGAGGGTAACTATATCTCAGATATATCTCAGATCTAAATCCATCCTGACTGTATGCATGCAACTGGAAAGATTATGCCATCTTTTACATTCCAGAAAACTACCAGGAGTTTAGGCAAGTTATAAAAGTTATGTTACGGTCCTGTAAAAATCATTATAAAGGACATAACAATCAGTATGTGTTACAGTGAGGTGGGGATAGTACAAGAAACGTTTTTGTTTGACTACCAAAACAGCCAGCTCTGTGATTGTGCAGTGTGTATCAATCAGATTTCCTACAGGTGTTTCAAAGCAAGATTACACAACAGACTCACAAAGACGTTTCTTCATCCCATGACTGTATAAATAAAATGTGTCCCAGTGCAGAGTGTTAGACGCTGTGTACTCACTGGCTGCAGTGACATTAGCAGGCACGCTGGCTCGTGCTCCGGCACTGGTGCTGGCCACACACTGGTATCGTCCAAGTGTGTTGTTAGTGAGGGAGGGGATGTAGAGCGTGTCCGACTGCATCATCACGCCCAGCTCTGCCTCGTCACCCTTGGCGAACAGCTTGCGGCCATTCAGACGCCAGCTGATATGGGCCTGACTGGGCCGAGCACTGCATCGCAGGGTCACGCTGCCCCCCAGCTTCTGCACCACGGACAGCGGCTCCTCCGTGAACACTGGGACATCGTTGTCTAGCCGGAAGGCAAAAGAAATTAAGGTGCAAATTCCGTTTGGATAATGTAGAGGTTTGATGTTTTACTGTAATTCTGTAGTTCACACGAGACCACTAAAAATTCCCGATTTGGGATTTATATAACTGTAGATATGAAGTGGGAAGCTTACCAGTGAAAGCAGAAGCAACCTGCAGAAAACAAAGAAGAGCTGAACACAGAGCACAAAGCACCCGAAGTCTCCGATGCCACGCTATCCAGTCCACCATTCTCGACATCTTCCATATACCACCTCTGCCACCCGGAGAGAGAGAGAAAGAAAAGACAGAAAACTGTTAAGAAACCAGAATAGCAGGATAAAAACAAAGACAGTGACGATCAAACTTGCATCCTAAAAAATACTTTCTGTCAGAAACAAAATCAAACACAAACCCAGTCAGTAATAGAGAAATCAGTAGCGTGGGAGTATCAGTATGAGTTATATGGCTACAATATGAGTTATATGGCTTCAGGTCTCCTACTAGCAAAACAGTCACCGAATGGTTAAACATATCAAGAGAAAATAAAGACACTAGCCAGACTTTTTTGTGACAGAACACAACAGCTCATAGAAGAAATGGTGTCCATTGACTTGATGGCTTTTAGTTTCAGAAGGTGCTATTTTATACATTTACATAACCTTACTTCATATAATTACACTGTTAACTAAAACCTTTTAACCCTTAACAGGTTTCTGGGCAACCAAGAAGCAGCTTTTCCCTGCTGGGTGAGAAAGAGTGAGAATGGATTTATCATTCGTCCACCTCTTAGAGGAAAAAAAGGAAATCGTGACCAAGATTGAATTAGTTTAATTTGAGAGATTTTCTTTCATTTTGGGAGAACACAACCCGTGCACCCGCACCCACTCGCCATGATGTTAAGGCGGGCGCCAGGATAGCGGAGCCGAAATCTGAGCCGCCCCTCATTCAGGTGTAACTGATACAGGTAGAAGCCCAGTGAGAGAGAGAGAAAAAGAGAAAGAGAGAGAGAGAGAGAGAGAGAGGCCCAAACAGAGGCTGCATTATTCATCCACAGCACAAACAGGGAACAGAGAGAGAGAAGGGGGTGGTGGTGGTAATGGTCAGTCTATTAACAGTTAATGCAGGAAGGAGCTTTTCTCTCTCTCTCTCTCTCTCTCTCTCTCTCTGCCAAGTTTCCCGAATTCTTTCCTGTCAGGTTAAACTAACAACTTCCCGTCAGGATGAGGAGGGTGGTCCATTGCTCCCAAATTGCCAATCTCTCTCTCTCTCTCTCTCTCTCTCCCTCCCTCCCTCCCTCTCTCTCTTTCACTCCTGTCTTCATACCGGTCTATAATTTTACAGTAAATGATTAATGACACAAAAGGACTCATGACTCCAAATATTGCTGCTTGTGCCTTGAGTTGTGAACCTGTTTGAGTTACAGTCATTTGCTGTTTAAATTTCTCACACTAAACAGAATGCGATGAATTTAAAGACTTTAGCATCGGCCCTAAACAAATGTTTTCCTTCCTAATGCCAAAAAAACAAAACATCACACTGACTGAACAAAGCTGCAAACTGCAGTTAACATGCTTTTCCTAAACAAGAGGCTTATCTTTCTCATTTATGTGAGTCCAGCCTCTCTCTCTCTGTGTCTCTCTTTCTCTTTCTCTCTCTCTCTCTCTCTCAAGCACACACACACACACACACACACACCACTGTTTTTGTATCTCTTTAGCCAAGCAGAAAGGACTTGACACTGAAACCTCATCTCCAGGAGGGAAGCATAACAAGTAAGCAGAGCTCTTGTCCATCTGACTAAACAGTCAACACTCTCAGCAGCGGGACAAACATCTGCATTTGTCCTGACAGCTGTGTGAAAGCTGCCAGCCTGTTTATTGATTAATTCGTTTGTTGCAGTTCTTTACTCCAAAAACACGTGTCGTTTCTTCTACACTGCTTCTCTGTGTTGCTCTCTAACTTTCTGTCTCTCTCCCAGGTCCATATCTGTCTCTTGCTGTCAGTCTTTCATTTTGTATGTCAGTCTTACTCCATGTCTTGTTCTTAATGTCCGTCTCTCATTCTCTGTGTGCCCCCATGTCTCTGTCTCTCCCTCTGTCCTTCCATCTCTGTCTCTCATAATGTGTGTCTGTCTGTCATTCTGCCCCAACTCTTTCTCTCTCACTGTTTTAGTTTTTATTCTTCTCCTTCTGTAACTCTGGCTCTCTCTGCCTCTGTCCTTCTCTATCCCCCTCTCTCAGTCTTTCTCTGCTCCTCCCCTCTGTCTCTCTGTTCAGGTCTTGGATTACAATTAACATTCTTTCCACTGGTGTGACAAAATGCAGCTATTGAAATCCTGTACCAACACAAGTCCAGCGACTGCAGACTTCTATTGATTTATTATTAATAAACTCTTTCTAATAATACGACTCACGGACCTAATACAAGGAGCGCAAGCCTCGGAAACTATTTTGTTTACCGATATTAAGTCAGCAATGGTATATGAATCAGGAATTTAAATTCATTTCATCTTTATTATAGTGAGAGTTTTATTATGATCAGTACTTCTGTGAGTAGAACATCGAAAACTTCAACACTGAGGGACACACAGCTGTCCTGAGTCAATCTGATACACCACCTGTCCCAAGCATCTAAACTTCATACACACACTTCATTCCAATACACTCATATCATCACCTCAGTCTTTTATGAGTGAGTGTAGAGCATGTAAAAGTCACTTCACAAAGTTTCATTGTCACTGAGCCCTTTTTTTCCCCTCTGGCCACTCAGTGCACTATTGTCCCTGCCGCCTGTGTGAATAAATTCATTTTGACAACCCTGCTAATTGGATAAACCGACTCTCTGCACGCTGTGAGCACCTCTCACGCCGTTCACATTCCATCTGCTTTCTGGTGCGGAGGGAGGAGAGAAGAAGAACGAGGGATGAGGGAATAGGATGAGGAAGGGGTGAGGTGGAGGGGGTCGTCTTAGTGTCTTAGCTCCTTCTCGGGAGCTGAGCTGCTGAATATTTATCGGCCTTCTCTTGCTCTCTCTCTCTTGCTACCCATTTATGTCCTTCAACAGGCATCGCAAATTCTCCAAACAACACAAAGTGCCCCCCTCCTTTAGATAAACACATGCGGTGTCAAGTGTGAGGAGTGCTGGGTTCAACTGGCTGCGCGGGCTTGCAGTCCACAATGCCCGGCCGAATAGCTGCCATGCGGGAGGCCCGTTGCTCGGGGTGACGCTAACAGGCAGAACGCACCTTAATAGAGTGGAGAGTCATTGTAAAGCAGTGAGCCGGCGCGAGGACAATAACCCCAAGGCCCCAGTGTGAAAAGAGAGACGCTTCTCTGAAGGGCCAGAGGAAGAGCTGATGGGCTCAATGGTCAAAGGAAAGGACCAAAGGAGGGGCAGGGGGCTCGATGACCAAGTGTGTTAGAGAGATGGGAGCAGTGGTCATGGTAGTGAGGGGGTGGAGGTGAGTCGAGATGGATGTGAGATGGGTTTTTTTTTTACACGGTTAATGAAACATCCAGCTTAATAACGTCACGCAAAGGAGCAATGTGAAATGGTTGATGGCTGCGAAATAAATCTCAATGCTGAGGAAAGCTCGTGTGGTATCAAGCCACATGCTTTTTAACCACAACAGTGTTATTGTGCTGACAAATAAAAAGCATTTCTTTCAATTTTATTTCAGATATATAAGGGTATATCTTTATGAGTAAAAATGTAAAAGTTAAAGCACACAAACTATGTAAAATATTTATATCATATAATATCCAGATTATTCAGCAGTATGGAAACATGGCCGTGGTTCATGATGTGCGGATTTTTAAGGGTTAACTAACGGAGGTCTATGTCTAATTTTACCCATTTTGGGCCTGGGTTTAATATAAAAATATATTTGTCAATATAAAGGCAAAAAAAAAGATATTTGGAATAGTTCTTCTTAATCATGTAGTGTAAAGATTCATTAGAATTTGGTTCTCTGACTGGACCGGTGCACCATGTGATAATCTGTTCACTGAAGCACACATCAATTGATCCGAACATAAGTTCTGGAATGTTCCTAATGGAGCCAAAAGGCTGTATGGCAGGTGGAAACGCAGCAGACTCTCATTGGTGCTGTCTGGACTCTAGCAAACATCAGTCGCTCCCAAGCTTGGAAATGAAACATCAAAAGCACCACTAACGAGGTCAATACTCCCTCCTCGATAACCCCCCTCCTCGCCGATGTATTAATGAGCAGCAAAGCCTAAACCCCCACACTGACAAGGGAAAGGGAAAAAATACTAATGAGATGCAGACTTTCTCAGGGCATTAACGAGCAAAAGACCAAGCCAAGTACAGGATTTCTAATCAATGATGAAGGAGGGCATTTGCATAATTTATAGTACATGCTTCAATTAGCAAAGCATGCAGTAATTAGTGGATCCGGGCAGCGACGTGATCACATGACCTCACGGTTCAGTATGGCTACAGGTGGCCTTTCAGATCTGATCTCTAACACAATAGACTAAATATTTTGGTCAGTTAATGATTTTTTAATTGAATTTTTAAAATAAATTTGATTAGTGCTGTTAGTCATAAATACAGTATAGTCAAGTTCTTCTATGAATCTACAAACCTAAAGTCAAACGAAACACAATGCTAATCATCCAAAGGAAAAATAATCATCCACAGGCACTAGGTTACAAGCTGACATTAAATTTAAAACACACGTCCACACACACACACACACACACACACACGCACACAGAGAACTAGGCTGAGGCATGTTGTCAAGTCTCCAACAATAAATCCCAAACTCCTGCAGCAAGCACAGACACACGGCTGTAAAATTCTCGTAAGCATAAATATGTGATCCTCTGCATCAGCACGCGCTCACACACACACACACACACACACACACACACACACACACACCCCTACAGTGCGTAGCTGTGCAGGTGAGGGGGAAAAAAGAGAGGGAAGGATAGATGGAGGGGCCCCTGCTATTCTGGAAACTCCTTCATCATCGTGAATGGAACCAATTTTAAATCAAAAGCAATTTCTCCACATTATTCAGCAGGAACCCGAAGCACTCAGACTGCCTGTCTGCGCACCAATAAGTCTTGCAGAAAGAAAAAGGAGAGAAAAAAGAAAAGAGGCGAGGGGAAAGTGCGTAATGCAATAGTAATAAAGAGTGCATAAACTGTTTTATAAGCAGCAGTTGGTGTGATAAAGTGCAGTTGCTTTAGCGAGTGGCTGGAGAAGTAAACACGACAAATGAGGAAAGCAAACAGCCGTGACGTTTAAGCGTGGTCTAAAAAGAGAATGTGAGGGGTAGCCCTTAGGTTTGGCACACGTGCACACACACGAACACACATGCACACACACACACACGCAGAGACACACACACACTCCTGGCCTCTATAAACACCTGCAGGACCCATGACCACATGGTTTGTGGACACATCAAGGTCAACACCAACCACTGAATAAACAAACACTTAGAGCTGCTACATCATACGGTGGCCTCCGAGCTTCTGAACACACCATGGCATCGTGCCAAGGTTGATCCCGACAAAAAAAACTAGATTGTTGGAAGGGCAATACTTTACTGATTTTTACACTGACGCACATCTGATGTGTTTAGTGATGCTGGCACTAATTTGTTAGTTGATGCTGCATTTTCGTTATTCATGTGAGAAGCCACCGATTCTGTGTCATCACCAGCACGGTTACCATAAAATAAAAAACTTAATCGATTTCTAAATCAAGGATAACTATCAGCTTCCTGTGTTAAATCAAAAAAGTGAGAACATCGTTTCTGACGAGACAATTTCACTCAACATCATATTAACAGGAAATCCAGCACAAACATTGATGCAAACGCTGGACTCAAGAGTCAGACTCGGGTACATCAGGATGATGAGAGCGATGGTGTTATCAGTATTATTAGCATGAAAATTTGAGTAGATGATGAGGAGCAGCAGATGAGGAGATGTGAGAAATAGACAGACTGCAGGGCTAACGCGCTTCTGCATTACTCTCTTCAGTCACTCAATACTCTCAGTGATTTTAAGACAGAATGTTTTAACTATGTCACACCGTCCTGTTGGGTTTCTGAAACATTTCTCAAACGTTGTTCTTGAACACATCCACAGGCTAGACAGCTTAGCTCTTTAGATGCTGACAGGAAGCCAAGCCACAATGACCTTCATAAGTTACGCCATTTGATGCCGTTTGTTTAGCCAAATAGCACTTCCTGCTTTTTAGTGTAAGTCCATGATAACACATTAATAACTTTTTGACTTAGGTCATTTCAGTAATATTCAGATTATACATTCAGATTATAAAGGTTGAAGCTACTCGAGTCTTTTTGCAAGCAAAATTCCAGAAAAGTGACAGTGTATCAGATCACGATGATTGACTCTTTGCATTGTTTTGCATCAAAACGCAGATAAAATAAATTCAAGCTAATATCACTGGTATAGTTTGTATAATCTCATATTTAAATTGTAGGTAAATGATAGGTAAAATGTAGGCAAAATGATACGTTTTCATTAGATATCATTAATTAGGTTATGAAAGGACTGTTATCCTCAACCTTAACCCTGACACCTTAACCGTCATTGTACACAGATTTTGTAAATTCATAAGCAAGTGACTTCCTCTATCCATGCTTAAAAGGAGTTGTCGTGTGTGTGTGTGTGTGTGTGTTCGGCGCTTGTGTGTGAAGGCAATATTGACAGTGTTTGCTCTGTAAATGAGAGTCAGTGCGAGTGTGTGAATGGAGTGTGTCTCGGTTTCTCTTGGCTCGTCGAGCGGCCCTTAATCTCTGTTCAAATATCTACTTGACAAATGCTGTTGACTAGGCTGTTTGTCCTGACACACGCTTACATACTCACACACACACAGCTTACTTACTTATGAGCCTGGAGTTCATCAGCCGGCTCATGACCCCGTGCCAGACGCACTCGTGCAAACAACAACGTGTGTGTGTGTGTATGTGTGTGTGAGAGAGAGAGAGAGAGAGAGAGAGAGAGAGAGAGAGAGAGAGAGAGAGAGAGAGAGAGAGAGAGAACTTGTGATGCCTGTTATGCTGCAGATATCCTTAATAAACTATAGACAGCCATTCAGAGAAAATCTTACAAGGTACAAAAAAGTGTGTAAAAATCTTGTTCTTTCTCTACTCCAATCAGAAAGGGGTTGTTCGACGTAGACACACCTCCACCAATGTGCATGCAACATGTTGTACAGAACCAATCGGTGCCTCCTGGGCCTCAAAACAGAAACATAAGTGCTCTGCCACATGGCCTCCAAACCACGGTATCGTTCTCCTTAAAGAACATGTCACAGATGGTCCACATGGTCATGGAGAACATCAGTTCAAACTTGGTCTATCTTTGTGCTGGAAATTCTGTTTAAATATCTCATGATCACACTATTTTATGAAAGCAAAAAATACAGGAACCAAGTCCATAAATAAATTAATGGTCAAACCAAAAAAGTCATGCCATGCTACAGTATCAATACTATATCGTTATAACCCTCTTAACTAACTCTTCATGTAGCTTTGAGAGTGCTGAATGTCATTCTGGATCTGAACTTATGGAGTTCAAAAGTAAAGAAGGTAAAAGCCCAGGTGAAACAGTCTTGGATGAAATCGGATGATGTTCCATCTCCCAGCGCTTGACACACTGACATTCAATCAGAAAAATAAGCCAGAGAAATTGAGGGCATTTATCAACAGCAAAGTGACAAGCTCTACATTCCTGTATGAGAAGATAATCCTGATTGGAGAGCATCTCCTCCACCACACACACAAGCTTGCTGGTTGTTGCCTGCAGGCTGTTATGACTGTGTGAGCATACCGACTGAAGCGGACATAAAAGTCTACCCTGAGGAAGTTTTTTTTTTTGTGTTCCTTTCGTGAATTAAGAGTGAAGTTACACCCTTTAAGAAAACAATAAACCTTTCCAAAGGCAGTGCTAGCACCGCAAAAAAAAACCCTCCCCTGCCAGAAACACGACGCGCTCTCAATCAGAAACAGAAGGTGACCCGAGGGAAAGGACAGGTCTATAAAACGTGATTTCACGCTCCCCCAAACTCTGAAGGGTGCTTTTTACTTCCTGAATCCTTAAGGCTCTTCCGTGGAGCTGGACTTATAATTACTATTATTATTACTACTATTATTATTACAACAAGCCTGAAGTGGGTGAAGAGTCGCTACGGTGCTGAGATATCAAGGTTCTTCATAGCATGTAAGAAAGTTTGAGGGGAACAAAATGTCAAGTTTTACAGTCTCCTCTCACTTAGCATTACAGTTGTGATGTGCCAAGACGAGCGCCTTGACCTTTAAAACAGGTTCTGAACAACTAAGTTTACACTGAAGCTGTTTTTCTCTTTTTTGCCTTCATGCACTTTCTTCTTGGCAATATCCTTATCATTCTACTTCTCCCTGAAACATAATACCCTCATCCCTCTCTCTAATGTGCCTCTATCAACTTCCCCAAAATCCCCAGCCCAGCTTGCTCACCCCAGATACCTGTTACACCAAAAGAATTCAGGGCTGTGAGGGCATGTCGATGAAAATCTGGGCCTACATCTGCACACAGCTAATAGGCCTTTGCCAAATAACGCCCTAGCCAAATAAGGTCAGAATGCCACAGCAGCCAACAACATAATCAGGCTGGATTCAATTACAAAATAACTTTGATCCACCCGACCGCCAATCATCAACAAAAACACTGTAGCCAACGTTTTTTTCTCCCCCTTCCCCACAAATTGAGTTTGGTGTGATCGAATATCTTCTCTTCATGTCTGTAATACAATAGCTGAATCTGAAGGACTGGGGCACTGACAGCATTACTGCTCCCTTTATTAACAAGAATGTTTTTAATACTCGGAGAAGCACTCAGAGTGGGATTTGTTCCAAATGACAAAATGATCCTTAAAAGTCAATCCTGTACATATGATATCTCTTAAAGTCTCTGAAAGCAAAGCCCTAAAGGAAAAAGTTGCCTTTTTTTGTGAGCAGACACGTTATTACCACTGAATATCAAACATTTCTATGTTTATTATTTAGTACCTGCAAAAACTAGACAGTGATAAAGTTTATTGATACTGAAAACTAATTAGACTGATCGTTATTCAGCATATGTTACATACCCCAACGTGAAAATATGTATTAAATACAATTCAGGGACAAGGAGCTAAGATATGAACCAACTGTTTAAAGCAATATTATTAGTCTATATTCAAACCTTAGTTTAAACCTTCAGCCTTTTATTCAGATTATTATCATTTACTTACTATATAATAATCACTACATGTAGGAAAAGTAATACAGAATGCATCTAGTAACAAGAGTGTGGACTGGACGGACAGATGTTACTTCACAGGTTTAGTATGTACTTAAATTAACATATGTATATTAATACTTGGTTATCATTCCCAAAAAAATTATGCTTATATCTACTAATCAAATTGAAAACCTTAGAAACAGCTAAATATAAAATAAAAATTGCCAGTAATCAACAGGGATGTAAAGCAGATTCACTCGTTTTACGTAACAGATATAAAATATGTGGATGTTCTGAATTTATATATTAACCCCATAAACTTTTATGCTAATCAGCGTAGTATTCGTGTTATTATAATGTTCCTACTGTATTCATCAGTAACTGTACTGAAACTAATACAAAATGTAAACAGCTACAAGAAGGAGGATTGTAACTCCAGGATTGATTTAAGGTGCATTGATTTAAAAGTATTAAATTAACACCATCACCAAAATGCTTTATAAAATTATAAATTAAAATAAAAATCTTAAAGATAACGATGCCAACATGTTTCATTCCCAATAAAATAGAACACATATATACAATACTGCTTAATACACATAAAAAATATAATAACTAAAAAGTAAATAAAACCCATTTAGATTTATTTAATATTATTTATTTAGCCTTAAATACCTGTTATATGGACTGAAGCCTGGATTTTTTTTTTTTATTATTTTATTTTGACAAGCATCGTTAAGTATCATCACTAAAACTGTACCAATGACAATACCACACTACATTATTTTGTTCAGGTTTAACTGTAACTGTAATCATTAAATGAATTAAAGAAACACGTAAAAAGCCATACAGATGTATATAACATACAGAAAAGCCATACAGATGTATATAACATACAGAAAAGCCATACAGATGTATATAACATACAGAAAAGCCATACAGATGTATATATAACGTTACACTGCAGCCAGTGAGCTTAGCATCAGCAACACATCACTCACGTAATAACTTTCACCTAACTGTTGCAGGAAAAGTTTTAATATTGCTTTTTTTCTTAATAAGAATATTGTCTAATAATTAAACAGGGTATATACAATTGTTTTATTATGTCGCGGGTGGAAATTAAGCGTTTTTAAAGCGAGCACCGAAACAAAACACTGAGGCGAAGTTAACTGTTAAGTGTTAGCTAGCTTAGCAAGCGCCTCATCCGAGAGCAACACACACTATTCTTACCTTTAAAGCTTCAATTCTCTTTCTATTTCTGTCACGAACACAACGTTTCAGTGGTGAAACGTCATTCGAGACATTTTAGACACATTTCTAGTGAGCGGTGGTGTGGAAAAAAACACTTATGAAGCACTCGGCTAAGTTAAAAACATCAGCATGAATGTTTTCGACTTACCAAAAAAACCAGTGCTGAAGATGAAGCTGTTTTTTCTCTATGGAGTGTGAAGGCTTTTCCCAACAACGTCTTGCTGAAATTAATCCCAAACCCACCAAAAAAAGAAGTAAGACTGTTTCTTTGCCTTTTTCCCACCCTCTAAAGCGCTGAGCTAGTTTAGTAATTTACTGCGGTGGGACCGACATTTTCTTCGGCTCCCCCAAACTTGTCCCATTGAAAGGCCGTTTTTGGATGACTGAGCTCTCTCACAATTCTCTCTTTGGCTCTGCTTCGGCTCCTCCCACTTTCCCGAAAAAAAAAGAGGGAGGGATTTGAACAATAGATCCCCAAATCTCAAATCTGAGCTCGGGTCTGTGTCTTTCTACACCTCCTGCAATTTTCATAGAAAATCTCAGCACATATGCGTGGCTATTCTTTGCGCACAAGCTCCTTGACCTTAAGGACCACTACCGCAAAACTGCACAAGTTATTTAGAGGAAATTAAGAATCCTCCAGAGACCCCCTTCCTCCTCCACTCCTCCTCCCTGCATGTTTTCCCCTGATTTGGTATGCGATCGTCCCCTCAGGGTTTTGCCCCGGTTTGCATTGTGCCCCCTGTGTTATTGAGGCTCACGGTCGCTGAGTGCAGCTGTGCTGGGGCACCAGACTCTAACTACAGAGATCACAACAAACTCGAAATCCTACCTCGCTCTCATTTTCTCTATAGAACTGGACGTTCTTTCTCTAACCCACCTTTAACTGTGGATCCAGATGTCACTGCGTCACAGCACAAGGTTCCCCGGTTCAATCCTGTGCAGAGCTTTCCATGTTCTTTCTGTGTCCTTCTGGGTTTCATCAGGGTTCTCTGGTTTCCTCTCATCCAAATCAGGCCAGTGTTGCCAGGGACAGTAGTGGCTCAAGTGGTTAAGGCTCTGGGTTGTTGATCAGATGCTTAGAGAGTTTAAGCCCCAGCAATGCAAAGCTGCCACTGTTCGGCAACTGAGCAAGGCCCATAGCCCTCCTTGGACCGGGGGCACTGTATCATAGCTACCCCTGCACTCTGACCCCAACCTCCTCTGTTCTCATATGCGAAGAAAAGTGCTCTTAATGTTCCACTGTGCTGTAATGTATATGTGGTGATAATAAAGGCTTCTATGCCCCAATTTTATTTTCATTTCATGCAGAGGGTGCGTTTCTGAAAATGTAAAAAATTACTGTACCATTTAAAACATTTTGACGTTTTTCTGGGTCGTCCCACAATATACTACCTCATGTGCAAATGTCCAAATGATGTAGCATAGAACTTTTATGGGGAGCAGGGAGTGGGACTAACAGTTCCCGAAATGTTCCAAGTAGGTCTAAGTGTGACTAAAAGCAGGAATATTGCCAGTCAGGATGATGTTTTATGTTGCATTTGGCCTGTGTCTTGTAGAAGCAGCAGAAACCTCACTAAACCCACCACAGAGGACACCATTTAGGGACTTTTGCTCATGTCTGAAAACCAAATGCACAATAATGTTCATACGCTGCTCTGTTTAGGTTTATTAACCAAATGATGTGCCTCAGGGAGCAAAAATGACTCAGTCTTCTGAGCATGATTTTAAATTCAGATGAATATTATTAGTACTGCACACTTGACTGACATTGTCACAGGAATCTGGAAGATTTAGATCTCTACTGAGGAATCCAGGGGTGATATGGGTGTAGATAAAAACTACCTGACATGACATGAGGAAGAAACCTTTAGAGGAAGCAGACTCAAATGTATATGATGTTTTTATAATGTCATTATACAGATATACAGGTGTCAAAGAGTGCAGATGTTCAATATGAGCGGATTGTGCGTCCTGGGATGAGTAACAGAATTAGGGTTAGGGTTAGGGTTAGGGTTAGAGTCAGCCTTATGACTTCAGCACCAGCTTAGGTTTAGGTTCAAATAAACAGAAGCTAGGTGAGATTTTAACACTTAATTTCACAGCACTGAACCAGAGTTTGGTTTCTGTGATTTTCAAGCAGCACTTTTTTGTCAGCCATTCTGGCAGAGATCACAAATACACAAATACTTCCCTAACCTCACCTGAAGAAAGCGTTCGCTTCAAGTCGGCAGAGAGTTTCTGTGTGAGTGTGTTGTGTGGCACCGTGTGTGGTTGGCCGCGCTTGATCCTCACATGCCATGTCAGAGCCACCATGTTTTCCTTACTGGTTTGCTTGGCACAAGAGCCGATATTGCTGGAGAGGATGGATTAGACTTCCATGTTCATTAGCTTCTTAGGCTTTTGGCCCGTGTGTACACAGCTGCACTCGACACAGCAACAACTAGAACACACACATCACACACACACACACACACACACACACACATACACACACAGTAATTGATGCAGTCTGATTAGGTGCTCTGTCATGACTAGACAGCAAAATTGCCAGACAGTGAAGAATTAGTAAGCTGTATTTGGAAAAGTCTGTATTTTAGACTACTTTGTGCTTGTGTCCAATTTTTTTATTACATTTTCTTTTTTAATTCCACTGAAATTAAATAGCATGATTACGTGAAGACAAAATGTGGCTTGTATGCAGCCGGATCATGCAGTTCACAAATTCAGAAACACATTAGCTGCTTCTTGCTGATTGGCTGGAGAACTTCTCCTTTTTCAGAGGAAATATATAAACCTAAATTCTTTTTCTTTGTGAGAGTCATACGTCGTATCCAATCAGCAATGAGCATCTGAAGTTCAGACAGGTTTTAAATTTAAATATATTTTTGTTATTGCATTTCTTTTTTCTGCTTCGTTGAATGAAGAGTTTAGCTCCTTTGTAATAATTGTAGTACATCATCATCATCATCATCATCATCATTATCATCATGAGTAATAAATGGCAGGCCGTGTGTGTACTGAGCAGCAGTTTAACAGGGTTTATTTAAGGTTTAGGGTTAATGAGAAGTTATACTTGACATATGCACTACGTGTAATTACGGCACTGTTCTCACATGAAGTGCACAACACAGCCTCTATTAATAAACTCTTGGTGTGGCTTGTTTTCATGTGGTTTAGCGAGGTTTCAGGTGCAACCTGAACCTAACCTGAGCTGGATAGGCAAGTTTGTTAGCATGCAGAGAGTGTAGAGTGGAGTGCAAAAGTTTACACACCCTTAGTTTAAGGGTATACACTACAGCAAGAAATGACCATTTGGATCATTTGCATGTTTGACATGTTTTTGGTGAAACAGGAGTCTATCCTAGAAACACAGCATGTATACACTCACATCCAACATACTGCTATTGGAGGACACAAGGAAAGGAGGAGAAATGCATGAGACTGGAGACAGATGCCCAAGCTCAGGTCCAGTCCAGGTCCATGCACAGCATTCACAAATACATCAATACTCTGCAAGTGTCTAGTGTCTGGAAGGCTCTGACTTTATGTGATGTGATATCAACATGTTGATGTATTTCTATTATTTTCTTTCCATGAAGCAAAGATGATTGAATCAGATTAAAAGCATCTAACAAATGATTAAACATAAAGAGAGATGGGGAGATCAGATAGATTCAATGAACGAGTTGTTAATGAACAAAAACATAAATGAATAAATGTAATAAGAAAATTCTTGATTTTTTTATTTCAGAAATACTGTTTTGTTATTTAGCAAAAAGTGGTTATTGTAAATGAGTAATAGACTATATTTGTAGGAGAAAAAAACAATCTTATGCCCTATGATACCTGTCAAAATACTTTTCACGCTCCTCCGATCTACGGAGAGAGAGAATGATAGAAAAAGAGAGAGAGAGGAACAGGGTGAGCGCTTTCACCGTGCCCCTTCCCCCTCTCCTCCACGCACCATTGAGTGAATTAGGCTCGGACAAAAGGCTTTGTGGCCGAGCCATGAAAGGGCCATTAACCATGCTGCTGCTCTAGAGGCTGGGTCTGCAGGGGGAACAGCCTCCCAGAATGCCTCTGGCCCAGCATGCAGCGCTCCCAGCATGCATTGCTCTCTCTCAGCAGTGTCCCCCTTCACCCTTGCAGCATCATTTAAGTTCCCAGCAAATTGTTATGCAGATCATCAGATCGCAAAAGTGTGAATATGGAACGAAAAGAAAATGTGGATAAAATCACGAGCCCTCAGGCTGTGAGCCTTTCAGTGCAGAGTTTTATTTAGTTTTAGGGTTGTTTGTGTGTCTGTCTGTGTGTGTGTTGAAGGGGGGTTTCTTTTGTGGTGTCACTCAAATGTGTTGTGTACATTATGTTTGTGTTAAGAGACAATATGTGTGTTTAGAGGTCTGATTTTAGTGAAATATAGAGACCACTGAGCCTTTGCAGCATGCTTAACCTCTATATATATGACACTAGCACCATGGTGACGACCCCTGTGCGTAGTGTCTCCTGGTGACCCCAGCAGCTGTGTCACTTCCTCACTGTGATAAAGCAGGGAACGGGTCACACTCGCTGCCTCACAAGTTCATTTCATTCCCAATTTACCCTCCTAATGTCTGGTGGAGTGGGAACAATTCTAATCTAATAATCTAATTGGATGCCTTTCTAACAATTCGGAAAGAACATATCTTATGCAACTAGTGGTTTATATATGAATATTTAATAACTAAAAATAAGTTTTATTTAGAAAAAATACTAATCATCTGTTAGTTCTTTCTTTCCCCAGGATTGAAAACTAGCAGCATTGTTTTTAAATGATTTTTATTTTTCCTATTTTGTCTAGACAGGATGTTTCTATGGAGCTTTTAGGTTGGAAAATTTACATTATTACCTGTCAGGTCGTTACATCTCTACAAGCTTACACTTTACATGACTCATTGTTTCACCAAGCAAACACCACATTAAACCGGACAGGAGCTGAGATGAATGAGTTCACGGTGGAATCCAGCGATTTAGAGTAAGCCAGCTTGTCACTGCAAAACTAAAATTTTCCCTACTGACTGACAAAAGTAATAGCTAAATAACATAGCACCTCATTTGTGTCCTGGAAAATATAAAGCTGAGAAAACATTCTGCAGTTGAGGTCAACATCTCTGAAGACAAATCAACAAATCAGCAGCAACCAATCAAAAAAGCTGGAAGTATGATGTCATCAGGAGAGCGCACTCTCACAGCCTCATGAGCCAATTTTGGATTTATACGATATGAGCTAAAGATTTACCCTAGTTTTCTAGGGAGGGTGCAAATTTATTAATCACTATTATATCTACGCACTGTTGAACTCTCCACTCTGATTGGTCAGAAAGTGTTGATTAATTTTCTATAGCAACAGGGACTTGTACCCCACAACATCCGGGCCTAGAAACGAACTGAGGTTGTTTTTTAACAAAGACAAATGTGTGAGCATTGATACAGTGACATTTTTTTAGTGAACATGGAAGGAGTCTCCAGTGTCAGAGCTTTAGATTATCCAAAACAGGAAAGATTTCAGGATAAATTAGTTTGCTCTTACTGTAATTTTATTTGTCCTTTTAACCTTCAAGAGAGAAAAAAGAGAGGCGGTGAGGAGGTGACTGTTTATACCTTTTTTTTACCCTAAATGATGTCATATTAACTTAAAATCATAAAATGTGACTAAATGTGAACATGAACGTGTGTATATATATATATATATATATATATATATATATATATATATATATATATATATATATGTGTGTGTGTGTGTGTGTGTGTGTGTGTGGGTGTGTGTGTGTGTGTGTGTGTATAAATACTGTGATTTATTTATACTGTTACATCCTTTTATTGTGGTCATAGAACTGACAGAATTCTACCCAAAACACACAAACTGTCCTAATTACTTACAATGACACATTTGCCACATTTAAAAAGTTTATGAAGAGTCATAACCAGGCAGCATAAAGCCCGTTCCTAACCCAATAACACACAAATCTCACTTTGACGTCTCCAGATTTTTTGCAAACCTCGATGTCATGCTGTTATGTACACACCAAAGTCCTGTGATCCTGCGCCTTAGACTCCAGGACACTTAATTTCCTGCAGTATTATTGATGTTATTATTTTTAGCACCACAGAGAAAAATGTGTGTGTGTGTGTGTGTGTGTGTGTATGTGTGTGTGTGTTTGTGTGTGTAAAAATATTCTTTTATTGTTGTGTGATTGTGTTGTCAGGAGCAGGGCGGTGGAGCTGTCCCAGGGTTGGATTGGGTCGGCGTGAGTAACTCGCTCCAGATGCGTCTGACTCGGTAATTGATCTTGGAGCCTCTGAAATCCCCGGTTCAGAGCGACTCTGACCCGGCCTGGCCTGAGCTTAGCCCAGGTTAACGACGCCTCTTGGTTTTCATGGGAAGGTAGCTTTCCCAATGGCAGTCGCCCGCCAAAACGTATTAACGTCACTTTGGTGTGCCATGTTATAGTTAACCAGACGATATTGCATTTTTCTTTTATACGTTATCTTGTAAACAGTGGGTTTGAACAGTTTTCCATGACTTGCACTTTAACATAATGGATCTTCTGAGACTTCTGGTAATATGTTTTTAAACAAACCCTGGGTTCGTATATATACATGAGCAAAACTGTAGAAGAAAAGAGTCATAATCTGCACTGGAAATCATTTCATGGAAATATATTTTTTTAAAAAGGTCAAATTTGCATGTAGAATATTTTTTATAATATTAAATATACAATATTTAACATATTTAACAGAAAAATGGTAGCAGACATAACAGACAGTTTTAGCACTGATAGAAAAGAAAAAGCTGTTTCCATGGATTTCATCAAACATTAAATGGAAATATGAGAAAAACACAAGTATAATCAGGATAAAGGTCACAGTTATGTGGGAAAAAAATGCATAAATGTAATAGAAATTAATTTGCATGGATATAAAATATGCACAAAAACTGTAATAATTAAACATAATTAACAAACCAAATGATAATGTGACTGCATATAAGAGTAAAATAAGAATAACCTACTCAGAATTAAACACAATTCAGGAATATGTTTAGTAATGTTTAATTATTTTACTATGGATATATTATAACTTGGGTTTCTAAGCATTTTCATGGATACAGATTAAAAAACATAACTTCTGCATGGATGCGTTAGGAAAGTCGCAACACTTGCATGGATGGAAAGAGGAAAATATAATGTGTGCATGGATAAGAGAAAGATAAATTTCCCATGGATATAAAAGGAAAACAGCAGTGTTTCCATGATCATGGGTGAAAGGGTGAACTGTGCAGTCTCTCCGCGTGATGTATGGCTGTCTGGTTTGTAGGGTGGAGGGCGAAGGGAGGCTTCAGTCTGGAGATTTAGGGTGGACTTTAGAAGGTATTGGCTCTGAGAGGGTAAGAAATGAAATATGTCAGGGATTTGATGTGCTCCTGAGTCCTGTTCCATCTGCACACCTGGTTTTATCATTCCACTAACTCTCTCCTCCTACACTCAGCTCTCTGTCTTGATTCCTGATGCTTTTTTTTGTTGAGTTCTACTCCCTCCCTGTGTCTCTTTCCCTCTATTTTCCCCATTCCTCCCCCTCTTCATACTTCCTGCACTCTGGGCCTTGCCAGACGGTCATAATTAACAAGGAAAACGATAGTCCCCATGGTCCTCTGCCTCTCCACTAAGCTCCTTGTCCACTGCCTGTGTGTGCATTCATAGGAGTAAATGCACCTCTGTGTGTAAGTGCACATTTGTGCATCAGGATGTGTGCGTGTGTTCCTGTATAAGTGTGTGTGTGTACATATGCCTATACTCTTGGCCTAAGCTACCTTTCTCCACAATACTTCTTTATTCTCGCCATCAGCAGTGGAGCGTGATCTCACCCTCTACAAATAATACTCTTGCAAAATGACTTCTCACAGAGACACAACCTGGGAGTAATAGCTCACATGCAAGGAAAATTACCTTCTTGACAAAACTCTCAATCTACCAGCATGGACCATATGCATCTACAGGCCTGGAAATACTTGTGTTTTGATTGGGTAACTGTTTGTGACAAATGAGTTAATTATGTATAAGCATACATACATTTTGATGAAATGACACAAACTGCATTCACTATTCAGAATTATGGGAGAGAGAGAGAGAGAGAGAGAGAGAGAGAGTGTATGTATGTGTGTGTGTGTGTCAGTGTGTGTGTGTGTGTGTGTGTGTGTATGTTAATGTCCATCCAGACAAGTTCCCTTTTCCTGTGCAGTTACCTGTTGAAATGATTGATGACCTGTCATACTCGTGGTTACTCAATCATAATTATTGTGGTTAAGCTTAGGGTTGGGCCGGTCTCGGCCTCAGACGCTCCGCCTCCGGCTCAGGGAATATCTGATATTTTATGTACACTTCGCTAACCACAAGCTTCTTGAAGAGTCAAGAATCTTGATAGTTGTAGTTGATGTGATCGGTTAGCAGCACTATTTTGTGCATAAATTTTTGTGTATCATGAAAGCAAACTTCTGAGTGCCGTGGAAACCTTTTACAACAAACCTTCGAGCACTGTGTGGAAATCTGAACACACTTTTGAGTGAAAATTCAAACAGGAAACACACACACACTTTTCAGCACTGTGTTACCTGCAAAACAAACTTTCTATTACTGTGTGAAGGTAAAACAAATGTTTTATAACTTTGTAACACAAAACAAACCTTTCAGCACTGTGGCACAACAACGTTTTTTGGAAGAACAATTTTTTAAAATGTTTTCCTGTTGTAAAGCAATTCAGTTCAATTCAATTCAATTTCATTTTATTTATCTCTAACATCTAAGCTGGAGG
Organism: Tachysurus vachellii; assembly: GCF_030014155.1. Taxonomy (NCBI): domain Eukaryota; kingdom Metazoa; phylum Chordata; class Actinopteri; order Siluriformes; family Bagridae; genus Tachysurus; species Tachysurus vachellii. Next base: position 2,549,438 of record NC_083484.1, read on the forward strand.
TAACAGTGACAAAGAAAAAAACCCTGAGAAGATATGAGGAAGAAACATTAAAAGGAACCAGACTTAGGAACCTTGTCCTGATTTGGGCGACACTGGACAAGAAATAATGTCAATGTAAATAATTTCTACCGTAGTTTATAATGGAGTGGAATTAAGCAACCAAGAGCTTGTGAGGAACTAACAGGTCATCACAATTTATGAGTTCATTACAGACCCAATACTAATTCCTTCCTCCCGAAATTTCCAAATGATCTCTGATGAAGACCTGAGCATAAAGCTGACTGACGCAACAGTAAAGCAGTAGACAGGAGTTCAGAGAGTCAATCAGATGGTTTCAACCTTGTAAGATTCTGAAGCTTGTGTACAAATGATGTGACAATATACCACTTAGCAGAGCATCTAAGCTTGAGTTCAGATGTGGGATTGAGACCAATTTAGGGTTAAGATGGATTTATAGTTAGAGTCAGCTATGGTTTGAATTTGCCCAGACATACAGATGGACTAAAGTCAGTACATGCTTCTTACTTATGCTAAAAGTAAATGCATATCTTTTTTTTTTGTGTTACTCTTCTATTCTTTGAACTGTGCTTTAGTAAGACGTATATCTATGCTGGTAAAGACTAGGTATGAGAACAGTGACATGCCATCTTAATGGCATCTCGTCACAACTTTCCCAGAATGGAAAAGCCAGGCCGATCCCCGAGCTACTGCGCTGATAAGAGAGTCTCTGATCTCTATCTGTCACTCAGAGTCAAAGGCAGTGTTCCAGATGGACCGACACAAGCACATTATCACAAATAAACAAACACAAGCCACTATGTTACCCTTTCTTCCTCTCTCTCTCTCTCTCTCTCTCTCTTTCTCTTCTATATCTACATTAACACATATATTGCCGGTTGGTAGAGAAATCTACCTCTAAAAAAATGAATGTAAATGAAATGAGAATGTTGATGTAAACTAGATGGAATAAAGAATCGTTACGAAATAACAAATAACGTTCTGTGACCAACTGATTCTCATAAGGAATCAAATCCAAGCAAGAATAAATCTTAGGAACAAATAAAATGAACTTTTGATTTTCAAGCAGGAGATTATAGTATTTTATTTATTTTTTATTCATGGCTTCAAAAATCTAAACAAAGATATCTCAAAATGACTTAATGCCTTACTGAGAATAAATACTACTTCAGTCTGAATAATGTTTTTCTTTTTTTTTTCACATACATCCTTTGTAATCTGATCAAAATGTCTGGTAGAATGAAGAAAAATAAAAACAAATCAGATTGCATTAACAGCGATTAATCAGGCTGAAATCCAGGCATCTATCAAGCTTTTACTTTCTTTTTTTTTCCTTTTAAATCTGATTGCTAAGATTATTATGACTGGCTGCTTATTTTATTACTTGAATAACTGATGAAATCACATAATGACTGGGACTTTCTACTGGGACATTTTACAAAAATGACAACATATTTGTTCAAAGTTGTTTTATATGGCGGCATTTTAACATCAAAAACAATTCTGTGGTCAAGACAATAGTTCTGCCTGATTTTTTTTTAGTTAAATCTTCTTAATAATAATCTTTTATATTACTTTAAGTTTCAATGGATGTTGGTTTCAAATTTGTCCAAAGACACAAAAAAGTGTAACAGATTTGTTTAAAGTCCATTGAAATAGAACAAAACATTAGTTTCAAACATTAGTTTCCCCTTCTGTACTCTGTGTGTGTGTGTGTGTGTGTGTGTGTGTTTAAGTGGCAGAGAGTGGAGTGTGCATTGTCGTGTAAATATTGTGTCTTGCTCCAGTAGCAGCAGCTCTTCCTGCACACCGACCTGTTTATTTTTCTTCAGGATGGACGATTTCTTATCAAATAAGCAGGCAGCTCACAACACACACACACACACTCACACACACACACACACACACACAAACGCAAAAATTATTTATTAATTATTATAGAGGGAATCGTTTTGCCTGGGTTAGATTTTTTTAATATCAAAAACGTTTTTCTCATAAGGACCAGACAGATGCTAAACAATTCTTGTGAACACACAACACACACACACACACACACACATATGCCAGACGTAGTTCCTGTAACCCACCAACTTTGTACTAACAGTGAGAGATAAGAGAAGCCACAAGCTGTTCTTTAGCGTATCAAGGTGGCGTTTGAGATTTTAAATGTGTCCTGCTTTTTAATTTTCCCTATCCCTCTTTCTATTCCTCCCTCTCTCTTTCCTTTTCTTACAGTTCACTTCTTCTTTCTTCTCCCTCCCTTTTGATAGCGGCCTTAATCAGAAACACCTGGTGCTCAAACCACACTTTCTATGGCAGAATAAGTCCAACACACACACACACACACACACAGTCAGCACGTGTTGGTGCAAGTGAGAGTGAGCGTGTCCGAGTGTAAAACCCCGTGTGTGTATGTGTGTGTGTGTGTGTGTGTGTGTGTGTGTGTTATATAAATGTTTGTTGCAGATATTGATGATCTGTTTCTGTCTAACAACACATCAGGCTGGGTTTAGTGTGTGTGTGTAGCATGTACACAAATCTGTGAAAACAAATAAACGGCTAACACTTGGTCTGTCACGTGTTCATATTATCAGAGAAAAGATAAACTGTTTTGTTTTCCACTGGTTTGATTCATGACACACACACCCCCCAACCCCCAACACACACACAGAAAAAAAAACATAGTCCTTCTGCCCATTCCACACATGGCTCCAATAAGTGAGCTAATTTTAGTTATTTGGGATTTCAGCAGGAATTTGGAAAACATCTCACATTGTGTAAGACTCCCATCTCTGATTGGCTGATTCAGTTTAGAATCATCCAAGCACATCACAGCTCATCCAAGGGTTTTAAGAACTAACATCATTTAGGCCGACATGACCGTCATTAAATACTGAGAGAGAGAGAGAGAGAGAGAGAGAGAGAGAGAGAGAGAGCGAGAGAGAGTGAGAGAGAGAGAGAGAGAGTGTGTGTGTGTGTGTGTGTGTGCGTGTGTGTGTTCATGGTGGCTCAAGCATACCATTTGCATTTTCCAAAAATGAGAAATTAAAGAAGAACCCTAACCGCTACACACAACACTCAATACACTACACACTAAACAAAACTCAAACACACTGCAAGCATATGGGACCACAATTTGTTCATATAGAGCACAAAAATACTAGAAACATTAGCCTTGTTAGAGAATCCTGTACTTTTTGTCAGTAAACATTATCACCAGCTTTAACAGGAAGCCACTTGACCAAACTTGTGAGAGGATAATGTTTACTCATCAGTAGGTGCTTCAAAAGAAACTATTAATTACTTTTATACAAGTGACACAAGCTTCGACTTAGATTTGAATCCAGTGTTCTTCCCAAAGACCTGCTCAGATGGTTGTGGCCAGAAAAGTGCAAAGTAAATAGACAAGGATAGATAGATAGATAGATAGATAGATAGATAGATAGATAGATAGATAGATAGATAGATAGATAGATAGATAGATATGTTCTCAAATGAAACCAGGAAATGGAAAACAAACATAATTCCAATTCTTTAAGTAACTATGTTTTGTTAGCGTGCTGTATGCTAGCATGCAGATATGAGCTGAAGGAGCTGGATAAAAGCTCTATATACAGTAAAGCTCCTGCTAAGAAATATAAGAAAAGTATAACAACTGTTAACATTTGTGTTTTAACAATATTTCTCTTGACAATAGTGTGGGTTATGTAAAGCACCTGGCGATAATATTAGCATTAGAACTCATTTCTCAGGATGGTAGCATTACGCTAATCTACTGAATGACCTCTTATTTTATTTTCTCAATATTTCTTTACTTTCAAGATGAAACTCCATTGACATTTCTGTTCATACTTTTCTCAGTTGTAGTATTTTGGGATTTATACTGATATCTTTGTGTTTGGGGTTTATTAGCTTTATTAGCTTCTATATCTAAATACAAGACTTTATGATACATATGATCAAGATAAAAAATATTTGCATTTGTTTGATTATAGTAAGAAAAAATGGCAGCTGTCAGATATTCCTACCCTAGTGGGTCCTCAATAAATGAAAACAAGCCCATACACACACACACACACACACACACACACACACACACACACACACAAACACACACACACACTTATTAATCTGCCTCAAGTTAGGAAACTGCTCCACTGAGCTCACTAGAGGCCCACAAATGGGGTGTGTGTGTGTGTGTGTGTGTGTGTGTGTGTGTGTGTGTGTGTGTGTGTGTGTGTGTGTGTGTGAGAAGGGGGGATCAAAGCAGCTAGCAGAGCAGGCTCAGTGAAAAGAATCATCTCAAGGAGGACAAGAGGAGAAAAGACAGTTTGGAGAAGGAAGAAAAAGGAAAGGAAAATTTTCCCTCCGCTATCCAAACTCTCCAAAGAGGATGTGGATCCTTAGGAACTTTGTGTGTGTATGTGTGTGTGTGTATGTGTGTGTGTGTGAGTGAGAGAGAGTACAGAAAGAGAGACAGATATGGACTTCAGGTGTTTATGCCACCATGTGTATGTTTATGCCACCAATGTGTATGGATGTGTGTGCGTGTGTGTGTGTTCTTCAGTCATTACCTCATAGACATGATTCAATCTGTTCTCAATAAAGTCTGTTCTATTAGAGACATTAATGACTTCAGCTTTAGAGATATTCCATCTTAGAGCCAAGAGGGGAAAAAATGCTTCGATTTTATTTGGACAGACTGCAGAAACGTACTCCTTCTCTCACTCTTTCCAACTTTTCTTGTCTTTCTCTCTCTCTCTCTCTCTCTCTCTCTCTCTCTCTCTCTCTCTCTCTCTCTCTCTCTCGCTCTCTCGCTCTCTCTCTCTTTCTGCACACACACAAACTTACATTCACATTCCCACTCCCCTCTGAGCTCTTCAGGGAGGGTCGACAGTCCTTAAGAAAATATTCCCCAAAGCTCTAATTAGAAAAACGATGGCGCTCGTTAATAGTCGACCCCCCCATCCCTACCCGATCCCCCCATCGCCCTCCACCTAAAAAAAAAAAAAAAAAAAAAAAAAACATGCTACAAAAACTCAGAGCAAATCCAGTGAAGAGAGAGAGAGAGAGAGAGTGTTCCAGTGCTTGGGTCTGGTTCAGAGCCCTATTTACCTACCGCAGAACTGAGCTCAGCCTCTACCCTCCCTCTCCTCCTCTCCTCCACTCTCTCTGTCCTTCACACACGCTTTTTCTCATACACACATCCTCTTTTTCTTGTCCTCTCTCACTCCATTCTTCTCATACATACAAGTTATTCCAAAGGTTTACACCACCCTTGGTTTTTGACTGAAAGAAGCAATTAAAATGGATTATTTTTTCAAGTTATTAAAGTCAATAAAAAGATACATCTTTCATCTCAATTTAAAAAGTGCTTTATTATCATTCTTATTAGAGCAGCAAAGTTTTATAATTATTATCAAAAGCAAAAGTTTGCATCCCCACAGTTGCATCCCCACATACATTAGTCTTGTGTAAAGCATGGAGAGTTCCACTGGGCTCCAACTCTCTCAGGTTAAGAGATGGTGGGAATCAGGAGCACGGCTCTCATCAGACCTAAAACAGAATATACTGACCTCTTCACACGACTGGAAAAGTGTTTCCAGCAGCGCAAACCAGGATCAGAAATGGAAGAACCATACACGCAAAGACACGGAAGAAACAACTGACATTTGCAAACATCCAAAACAGACTTGAATTGTTTTTGTAGATATTATTTTAATATCAAACATGTTGATTGTTTTACTTTTCATTAATCTCAAGAATGACTCCCTAAAATTCTGTCCTTTTTTTCTGTGTTATAACAATCTGTTATATCTTTTGCATCGGCATTTTGCAGTAAGGGATGTACAAACTTTTGCAACCAACCGTACATTATTTTAAGTTGTCTTTAACCTTTTGTATTAGACTTTTATGCATATGGCATGTTCTAAACATTTAGATCATTACTAGCTGCATTTTGAGTAAACGATGTGAAGCTGTGTTACTGTGTCTCGGATATAGTTTTCACTTTAATAACATTGTAATAACGTTAGTAAAGATACACTGAAATAACAATTCTGAATCCTACTCATGTCACATATTTCACTCTGCGTTCTAAACTCTCACCTTGTTAGAGCCAAGATGGCCGCCGTGGCACTGCTTCCATCTATGTATCACTATCTCTCTATTCTCTCCATCAAGCACCTCACGCTCCTAACCTTTATATCTAAGCTTATATTCCATCTTTCTTCTCATTCTTGTCCTCTACGACTTTCTCATTTTCACTCCCTTGCTCTTTCTTATTCTTATTTCACTTATTCACATTCTCATACACAAATTCCAAAATGTTTCCTTCTCTCCCTCCTTCTTTCACTCCTTCTATTTCTCTTTTTTTGGGTCGTCCAATGTTCAGAGTCACACATGTTCCTGCTTAAGAGGCTCGGGCCTGCAAATGAAACTCAATCTCTCATCCAGCGCCGCGTCTCTCCTTTCTTTCTCCAGACTTCATTAAATTTTGAGCCCAAAAAGCTGGCGTCTTTTCTCCTCCCTCCCTCCTTCTCTCCCTCTTTTCATTCCCTTGCTCGCTCTCTCCCTCACTCTGTCTCCTTGGCCCCGATGGAGCTGCAGAGGGAACCAGAGAGTGAAGGCTCCTGCCAGGAGATTCTTGTGGCTTGTTTTATTTTCTAGCTGGTTCTGTGCCTGGAAGCATCACAGGAAAACAGAGTCAGGAACAAAGGCGGATCAGGCCAGGCTTCAGGTTTCCTTCGTCAGTGTGTGCATCAAATCACTCGCTCCTGTCCTGCTCTCGTCCAGTCCAGGTCCTGAACTGAGACTTCCTGCTTGTTCTCGAGAGCCGTAACCCAACCAGCCATTACTTCACCACACAGGCTTTCATTAAAAAATATATATAGTTAGGGCTTCATAGCTGGAGTGAGTCCGTGCTGTTTTTCTCACACTAAACCCTCATCAAATATTCTGACGTGACGCAAAAACAGTGTGCATTTTTTTTGGATTAGCAGACACAGTACATGCAGGACGCCTGTTTCCCATCATCTGGCTGAAACATACAGCCAAAACTGTAGCACTTGCAAAAATGTAAGAATCTGAAAGCTAAGTTTAAAGCCAGAATTAAAAGACAAAGAAACTCAATATTATGTTTGTTTGGCGCTAACTCTAGTGTCCAGGTCATAAGACTGGCTTATGTTGCGTGATCAGAGTGAAAAACTCATTAATGTTATCTCATCCGTGTTAAAGTAATAGAATTCAGCTTCACCCCGAAGCAGTGCTGTTGCTGAGTGGTCAGATCTATGAAACACTTTATAAATTCACACCTTTTTTGGAGCCAATATGGCTGCCGTGGCACTGTTTCTCTCCATGTATCACTTTCTCTGGCCACACGCCTGCTCGTTAGGACGTCTCACTACGGCTGACGCTGGTATTACTGTGTTTGTAGCTGCTTATGAGAGTTTTTTTTTGTGGCGTGGCATTTACCGCATGAGTGAGAGAGAGAGAGAGAGAGAGAGAGAGGGAGAGAGAGAGAGAGAGGGAGAGAGAGAGAATGTCTTTCCAGATGTGCCTTTTACAGCCCTGCCAAAGCCGCTGTTGGTCGGAGCTGTGAGGGGGTGGTAAGGTAGGTGTCTTTGGCCTGCATTGGACCCATGGCTATATGCGTGTGTGTGTGTGTGTGTGTGTTGGTGGAGTGTAAATGACTTTTCCTGCCATGAAACCCTTCACTTTAATGACTCAGGTGCACACAATGCCTGGAACAACGATGAGCAGTGTGAACGTGTAAAAATGCAAGGAAGGTTCTGGATATGTGTGTGATTGTAATTAAAGTTAAAGATGTGTGGGTTAATAATTACAGGTGTGTGATCTTGGGTCCAGTATGAACATGAAAACGATGCCAAGGAAGAGGAAGTTCACATCCGTCACTCTGCAAGTGGAAACATGTGGACGGTGAAGTAAGAAGTGGATTTGTTCTGATGTTGGGTCTCATTTATCAAACACATTTATTTCTAATATTGTTCATTTACACAAAGAAATGCTGTGTTTGTGAAGAACAT
>NC_083484.1:2562500-2625000 GCF_030014155.1 Tachysurus vachellii
ACATGTAAAAAAAAAAAAAAAAAGCTCTAGCCCGCCCTCATAATGAGAGCTGCTTGTTGTGTTTTAATGAGTGTGTGTTTAAGTCTGTGAGAATGAGCGTTCGTGCGTGTCGAAGAGTTGGAGGAGGGTGATGAGGAAAGAGGGAAAGATGGTGTGTTAGGGAAAGGAATTAACGAGAGAAAGAGATCAATTCGGAGTCTGAGAATGGGACGGCATGGGGACACAACGTGGACTCAAAAAGGAAATAAAAAGACAGCCAGTTAATCTTAAAGGGTGTGAGTGTGAGTCTGAGTTGGTATTTTATTAAATGTGTGTGCGTGTGTGTGAGTGTGTGTGTGTGTGAGTGTGTGGACTAACTAATAACACTGAAATGTCCCAGATAAGAATCAGGTGCCAGTAAAACACTACACATAAAAAGTTTATGAATGAGCTTTTAATAAATTGCAATACAAATACTTAGTTGTAATATAAAGAGATATGTAGTTAGTTAATTAATTTTTTTTGTTGTTGTTTTTTTTTGCTTATACATGTAGTGATAGTGTCTCTAAGAATCCCCATGACAGAATTGTTTAATACATGTTAGACCTCTAGGAAGAAAAGTGGATTTAAATAATAAAAAAAAGCTAAATGATTAGTTAGAATAATGTAGAAATCAATGGAAAACCTCATAAATATAGTAATATAATCCTCTGTGTGTGTGTGTGTGTGTGTGTGTGTGTGTGTGTGTGTGTCTGTGTGTGTGTGTGTGTGTTTAAGGAGGGGTTGCCTATTGACTCTTGAATGACAGGAATAAAGGGCAGCACATGGGAATGGGCTCTTGGCTCTCGGCAGGGGATGCATTGAGAGCCACTGGGATGGGGTTAATCCCCTATTCACCCACTCCTCCACTCGGCCCGCCGCGTTTCCTTGGCAACCAGGAACTAGCCATTTTTGCATCGCAATTTCCCAGCCACTTAATGGCACGCAGTTATTATGTGCAATATTTATCTCTTTTGATCAGCCCATTGAGTAGGTCGAGTAAACTCAAGTGCTCCTTAAATCGTTGAAGTGAACCAAAGACCTCCCTCGTCTGTAATCTTGTCAAGGCTGATCTGAGCCCTTAATCGAGTTAAAAAAAAAAAAGCAAAGAACAATTCTTTTGTGTGTCTTTTTTTTTTTTAATACAGTTTTTCACCTGCTGTTCCTAATAATCCGACAAGTTCTCACTGGGGAAAGAAGTCTAATTCTATAAGGTCTCTTAAGGAAGTCTCTCTGCTTCTCTCTCTCTTTTACACACACACACACACACACACAAAGCATGCCCTACAGTAGTCATCCTGAACCTTTAGAATGTATTGTTCTGTAAAACTCATAACTTGCACCTGAAGTATATTTAAAAACTATACACCTAATTTATCCAACAAACCATTTTCTACAAAAATATAAAAATGATATTTAAGATTCTTGTGCATTCTGTAATATAAATACAGAAGCTGCTGTGCACTTTTTTTTGATTGTGTGCACACTAGTTGTTTTTTTTAATTGATGTTAAACATTTGTTTGAATCATTTTGCAGGACAAAAATTAATATACATTAAAGATGTTATATTTTTTATGAGGAAAGCAAAATGGTGAAATGTCATATTTTTATTTTAAATCTGCTTATTTTAGTTGAAAAATTTCATATCTATAAATGTGAGTGGTCTGAAAAGAAACCAAACATTTTCCATTTTAAGCTGGTAATGAAATTTTATTTTGAAACTTTAAAAGGATTTACGAGACAAAAAGCTATCAAAACTATAGACTTTTACAAGGCTGTTAATTCCTCTTCTCTAATTTAATTATTTAATATTGCTTGATACCCCTTATTTGTTTTTTTTCTTTCTCTCCTTTATGTTATGTTAATATTCTAAGATGTGAATATGACATTGTATTTTGTTCTGTGTTATCATTTGTTATTGAGAAAAAAAGCATCAAATTACTAGCTAAAATCAAAAACTAAAACTCATCACAAAAGCCAACAATCAACAATTGAACGTATATCAGCATGATAACAGCTACCTTAAATGACCAAAACCATAGCTCTGAAAATTGTATTGAAAGTGTAATATATTATTTTATTATGACTCAAGTCCCAGTCGTTTCCATCTAGAGGGCGGATTTATGACCTGTACTGCTATACAAGTGTCCTAATTGAGACACACCTGGTGCACTGCTTTTCAGTTTCTACACACAGTCCACACAAACACTGGGAAATGCTCACATTTAATATAGACATTATAGCCTGCCTGTAATATAGACATTATAGCCTGCATGTAATATAGACATTATAGCCTGCATGTAATATAGGCATTATAGCCAACATGTAATATAGACATTATAGCCTGCATGTAATATAGACATTATAGCCTGCATATAATATAGACATTATAGCCTACATGTAATATAGACATTATAGCCTACATGTAATATAGACATTTTAGCCTGCATATAATATAGAGCGGCTCGTTTTAAGATGCTCCTCAACATTAAAATTCAGGCTACATCACTGTTATAGCCAAATTCCCCAATACATCTATTTACAAGATGTATCAGTGATGATAATGATCACATTTCTAATAAGAAAAAAAAAAAAAAATCATACTTTAATCATGTAAGTGGCAAGTCCTGAAAATTGTGACTCGAGTCAGATGACTTGACTCGAGTCCCCCACCTCTGACACACACACATGAGCAATGAAATTCAAATGATCACACCAGGCATTTTATGTTCACACCAGGCAGTAATATCTCTCCCAGGTGATAGAAACTGAAGTGGATGTGTCAGGGATGCGGTGATAAAAACAAACCCAAATGCAGGCTAGCGTAAAAATAAACTGATTTAATAACTTGAAAAACACAACACAGGAACACAGACGAAACCAGACAAGACACAATACGACAAAGGACGACATGAGACGAGGATTCCGTGCCGCCATAGGCAATGCGGCATGGTAAAATACACAAGACAATGAACACATCAGGAACAGGTGTGCAGAGGGAGGAAGAGACAAGGGCGGGGCAGACACATGACACAGAACATAAACGAAAGCACAAGGCCAAAAGTCCCCCCCACACACACCCCTGGGGGGCGGCTCCCGGTAAGGCAGGTGTGTGTGTGTGTGTGTGTGTGTGTGTTTGGGGGCGGCGGCAAGGAGGTCAGCCTGATTCATCTGCACGTCCATCGCGCTCTTGTCAAAACGTAGGTCACTCAGCTTAGCATCGAAACAGACACGGCCTCCTCCATCTCCATCAGAAAGGGAGTGAGAGAGTCACTAACTACATCTGGAAAACTAAGCCACTATTTATCCTTACCTCATACACATAGACAGACACACCTGTTTTATCAGCTGAGGCTCTCCGTGGAGAGTATGTGCACCTCCTCTGTGTGTATGTCTTCTTCCTCTGTGTGTTCTCTGTCTGAATATTGTCACATCTTTCGTACTGCTGCTTGCAGCGTTGTAGCACACTTCAATTCATGCTAGGAGAATAATGTTCCTGGTAAAAGTAAATGCGCATCTATTTAACGACGTATCAGTGATGATAATGATCACATTTCTAATAAGAAAAAACATAATAGGCAACCAAGGCCAAATTATGACCAACATTCATTCATTCATTCATTTTCTACCGCTTATCCGAACTAGCTCGGGTCACGGGGAGCCTGTGCCTATCTCAGGAGTCATCGGGCATCAAGGCAGGATACACCCTGGACGGAGTGCCAACCCATCGCAGGGCACACACACACACTCTCATTCACTCACGCAATCACACTTGAAAAATTCCATTTGCAAACCAAATATTCATATTTGCATTCACATTACTTTCACTCATTTGATGATAAAACAAACAAGTCTAAACATAAGAATTTGTGTTTTACATTATTCGCTGCACCCAGAATAAGATTACACACACAAACGTGATGAACGAAACAGCAATCACTATAGATGATTTTCTAGATTTTTTAGATTATTTCCACATGTTCAGATCTGAGGCACTATTATTTATTATTATTGCACCGGACACGAGCAACACAACAAAATATAATAATCGTGATTATAATAATTAATGATGCACTGTGCAAAGTGATGCTTTCATCAAAAGAAAAAAATTGCATCAGACTTTTTTGTGGTGTGTTAGCTTTTTTTAAGTTAATATATAGACATCAAATTGACTTTTCTGAGTTTGCTGAAAGCAAAACATACAGTAAACAGTCAACAATTTTTCCTCAATATAAATCACCTGTCCAAAACATATGGCATGATATTCCGGAGCTCAGATGGCACCATATTCATATTTTTTTGGGGCTTTATGAAATTTCAGAACTTACCCAATATTTGGTTTTCCCAAATATTTGATTGATGCACGATGATAAACAACATACTCGCTTCACAGCAACGTGTCTGCAGCTAACATGAATTTACAGAGGAATTTCACACTGTATACTATAGAGCTGGTGTGAAATGTAGAGCCACCATCACCACTCACACAAAAGCTCAAAAATATAACAAACCTCCATTTTTCCTTCCCTGTACAGAGTCCAGTCCACGACTCTATGAGTGCAAGCTGGCTATTCGTCACCGGTCTAAACCAACATGTCCAGGCAAAAGCCCACGTGTCGTATTTACAGTTTACATGTTGTTAATTAATGTCTTTGTGAAACTTTTGTCACTTTCCGTAATTTAAGAATTGTACAACAATCCCTGTACAATCATACAGAATAACATATATCGAATTAAACATATATCAAGGGAAAAGTCACGTGTTCAAGGGTTTTAGACGTCTTTTGTAAAACTTAAGATGTCGTGTATATATCGTAAGAATCCATGAACATCTATACAAACATTTATTTCAACAAAATGTAATGAAACAAAACCATATCACGGGTAAAGTAACACATTGAATACTAACGTGTCTTTATGTAAAACAGAGATTTTAATTATCATAGACTCGACTTTACAATTGTGCAGAAAACATATGAAACCCTAGACACAATAAAAGACCGAACTGAAACCTTGTTACCAACCTATAACGGTATGAAGTTGTCATAATTGTTTTTCTTAGCATCTAAGTTTGACATGTAGTGACCCGGAATGAGGTGGATTGGGGCGCGTGCTCATACATTTGCATATATGTAAATTATTTAGTATTGAATATTAATGTGCACGTGCAGCGACATAGCATCGTTATATGATTTACAGTGAGGACAAAAGATTTTCATCCTCTTGAGATTTTTATTGTGTTACAGATTTACAGAAGTTTCTTTTTATTAATTTATTGATGTGGTCAAATATTCAGTCATTCTTCATTAATCGTTTTATTCTGGTGTAACCCGGATAAATTCATTGGTGTTTGTTTGTTTTGGGTTGATGCATAAACAAATTGTTTGAGTTAAATATAAATAGTTTTATAAGTTAATGGTCAGCAATGAGTGATGTAACAAGGTCATGTGATATCTTTATTTGAGTTAGGGTAACTGTAATTAAAATGAATTATTTGTTAAATGCTTTTTGTATAAATACTTTAAATATGCTGGTAAAAATTATTTTAAAAGAATTTGTATTTTGTTTGTAAGTTTTATTAAGTTATGTGGCATGTGATGATGCATGTTGGGTATGAGAGTGCATAGAGAGAGAGAGAGAGAGAGAGAGAGAGAGAGAGGCGGCGGCGGCGGCGGCGGCGCCAAAAATGCCGGCAAGAGCGGTTGGTGATTATCGAGGCTAAGGATTAAAATATGATTTTCTTGCCTTAAAATGAAAAACTGATCAAAGCAAACATTTGCAAAGACTTTACTACGCTTTGTTTATTAAAACAGTGATATCCGACACTTATTGACATCGTCTTTTTGTCAGTTTAACGACTAAAAAGTTAAGCAGGTTGGCGACAGTCGGATCGAAGCTGTGAGGGTGGATTTAAAGATGTCAGACAAAAGACCTAGAGACCAAGATAAGACGACAAAAAGGTTGTTTTATCTGATAAGGAGTCTACAGAGGAAGTGATTAAAGCGAGTGAAATACATTTATATATGAGTTCAATGTCAGCTTCTCTTCCAGACTCAACTCCATGACTCCAGTCAGCGAAAAGGAAAAGTAGAACCTACACTCTCAGAGCTGCAAGATAATATTGTGAGACTTTTGGCCCAAAAAGTACAGGAAAACACAGACAATCTGGCAAGCTTGATAAAGAAACACGCCGACACCATCAGAATTTCTTTCCAAGGAAGTCCATGATTTGAAAGCAGAAACAACAACAATCAAAATGACCAGTGAAGAACATGAGAAAAGAATAGATGGAAAAACATCAGAAAAGAATAGATGGTCCGGAAGAAAGGTCGAACGAAATGGAACGCTATCACATGAGATGGAATCTGAGATTGTATGGTTTATTGGAACAGGAAGGAGAGGATGTGAAACAGCGTATGATAGACATATGTGAAGCAGTTACAAGAGATGCCGAGGAAGACCTTCGATTCTAAATTGATGTGAGCTATAGGATTGGACAGAAAGAATGGAAAAACTCGACCGGTGATAACAAGATTCCTATCCAGATCGGTGAAAGATGTGCAAAGGCTTCGGAATTTCTTAAAACCAAGAAGCTTGAATTCGGTGAAGATCTAACTACAAAAGACAAAGACAAAGCGTAATAGTTCCCACTATTAGGTTTTTTGGATTGATGTAAAAATTAATACAGAAAAAAGATGTTTTTTAATGAGGAAAGTAAAATGGTGAAATGTCATATTTTTATTTTAAATCTGTTTATTTTAGTTGGAAAGTTTCATATCCATAAATGTAAGTGGTCTGGAAAGAAACCAAACATTTTCCATTTTAAGCTGGAAATGAAAACCTATTTTGAAACTTTAAAAGGACTAACAAGCCGATAAGCTATCAAAACTGTAGACTTTTACAAGGCTGTTAATTCCTCTTCTGTGTTAATTGTTTTGCTCGATACCCCTTATTTGTGAATTTTATTTATTTATTTTTTTTTAATTTGTTTTTCTTTTTTTTCATTTATGTTATGTTAGTGTTCTAAAATTTGATATGGTATTGTATTTTGCTGTTATCATTTGTTATTCATACAATAATTAAAAAAAAAAAAGACAGAGAGAGAGAAGAGGAAGAGTATACTATGAATACTGCTCATGAAGTGGGAATACACCCTGGATGTAACAAGGAGGAAATCCAGACAGACATGGAGCTGCACACACATAACACACAAAATAACGCCATTATATTGCAGCTCTTTGGCCTTTAAGAAGTTGAGCCGTGTAGATGACCTTGAGGTCTGACGATGGTGTCCCACCCTCATTCGGGCCCTGATTTAAGTGCGTACACTAAACCAAACCTGAGAAAATGTATACACACTTTTAGCTTTTCTGATAGATTAATGTTTGGTAAGCATTCGGTCTCTTCAATGCAGTGTGTAACTTTTACTCGATGTTTGATCTCAGGACCAGGACACGGGCAGTCGGTGAAGGCTCTGTGTTGGGATCTCAGCAGCTCCTGGTGGCGTCTCTGTAGAACTTCCCGCCGCTGTTAGACTGCGTCCTGGCTGCAGGTTTGCTCTCTCTGGATAACTACCATGAGGTGAAGGTGGAAAAGACACCACAGAAGAGCGCTCGCAAGCTGCTGGAGATTGTTATTTAATCCCCTATTTATCTGCTTACACCAGGTGTATGTGTGTGTGTTGGAGTGACTGTATACTCTAGGTCTGTTCCTACATCCTAAAACCCCATCTCTCTCTCTCTCCCTCACTCTCTCTCTCTGCACAGTGTGGTGGGGCAAGTGGTGAGTGTTTGTTAGATTGAGCGCGAAAATTTTAGTTTATTTTCAGTTTCTTTCCTTACTTCTTTGGACAGAATTGTAAGATTTTTAAGAAATAATTGAACACTTTAAACCGCTCTCCAGAGGTTACAACGCTGCGTAATGGATGCAGGTGTGTGCCTGAGACCGGTGTGGTGGGAGAAAAATTTACAGCGTGCTGCCTTACATTTCAAATGACCCTATTATTAAAGAACTAAAGCATTATGGCAAAAAATACGGAAGTTCTGTTTGAAGTAACCCGTTAGATCGCAAAAAACGCCGCCCTTAAACATGTTTTATCACGTTTTGGAGATCTCTTTCTGTGCGAGTCACGGAGAAGGTTCATATATGGAGGACAATGAGCAACTGTTAATGCAACTGGAAGCGAATCATCTCATCATAATGACAGTAGTGATACAGTGGACAATACAGCAACACAAATAAACAAGCCGTAGGGTGCCCACTTTCAGGCCAGCTTAACAGCTTGGCCATTGAACCTCTCCTATGTAAACTAGGAGAAAAATTAATGGTTCAATTCCTAATGGCTCTGTAAAAGTGTCAGAAAAAAAGTCAGCATATGCAGATGATATCACTGTTGTTTTAAAGAATATAAAAGATGTTCAGGTATTTTAATAAGTTATGGCAAAGCCTCATTTGCCAAAGTAAATAGGGATAAAAGTATGGCCCTGTATTGTGGTTTAAACCACAATAGTCCAACACTCCCAGGTAATTTACATCAGGGAAGATCTGGGTTTAAGTATTTAGGGGTTAGAGTGAGTATGGGAGACAGAATTTGGAGGGCCTGATGGATTTAGTGTGCTCACTTGTCTCACTGGAAATGGCTGCTACCCCAGCTATCATATAGGGGAAGAGTCTTGGTCTTGCAGTGTCTTGCACAACGTGGCTAAGGATGTAGAGATTCTAAAATCACCATCAGTGAGAAATGCTCTAAAGTGCATTTCACACACTCGAGCAATGAAATTCAAAATAAAATTATGTTCACACCAGTCAGTAATATCTGTCCCAGATGATCGAATCAGAAGTGGATGACAGACGAATGCCTCTTGTGTGTTTGATGTGTCACTGTATTAAATTTATATTGCATGATCCTCTATGAAGTGAACACGTTTGGGACCATCTTCTTAAAACTTTTTTTGATTTTGTCCTCCAGCATTTTTTTTAAAATTAATCTGGCTGTTGTATCTGTGCATTTGTGTTGTGTGCTCCATGGTCAGTTTGGTCAGTTCCTGCTTGGCAGCGTAAATGTTTGCCTAAAACACACACATATGCTTTTTTTTTTTTTTATAAAAACTGAGCAACATCTTTATCCTCAACACATTTATATAGAACACAGCATCGTTGCCAGGCGTCTCTTTCTTCTTTACTCGTTTGACCTTCTTCTTAAAGACTCAGTTGAGGAAATCTGCAAACTTGTTGTCTTCTCCAAAGCGAAGCCTGGAACGTGGAAATGAGCACTTTCTCACCCTCGTGCAGCTTTGCTATGTCTCTTCTCTTTACCTCCAGCTGACACTTACACTCATTCAGCTCTGACTAATGTTACACCCCAGTCTAGTTTTGGGCTGCACAGAGTTATAGCTCAGGATTCAGTGATTTGATACCTTTATATATTCGCAAAAGAAAAGACACAAAAAGGAATTTCTAGGTAAGTGTGTTGGTATATTTTCAGAGACAAACAGTATATACAAACAACGGTACAATGTCTTCTCTTCAGGGTGGGCCCAGGCCAAAATAATAAACCAAAAAGTCATCTAATAGTTAGGTAACTGTTCTTACCTAAAAGCAAAGAAAATAAAAATACAGTGGAACTTCCCTTCTTTTTCAGTTTTGTTTTATCAGTAAGAAGGACCCTTTGACCCAGCATTGACTACCGGTCCCTTAACCCTATAACCATCAAGAATCATTACCCGTTGCCACTTATCGGCCTTTGAGATGTTTTTGTTTATCTCGACAACATTCTTATTTTTTCCGCAGTGCTTCGTCACCTTCTAGAGAATCATCTGTTAATTATGGCAGAGAAGTGTGAATTTCATGTCACTGAGACTACCTTCCTGAGTTTCGTCTTTTCTGTAGGCAACATTCGGATGGATCACAGCTGTCAGGGAGTGTCCGTGCCCTGGTAATGCAAGGAGCTTCAGAAGTTCCTGGGTTTTGCCAACTTTTTCCGGAGGTTCATCCGAGGCTTCAGCGTGGCGGCCGCCCTCCTTCACTGGCTCACCTCTACCTAATGAACGTTTTCCTGGGAGCCCAAGGCTGAGCAGCCTTTAGTAAGCTCAAGGAACTCTTCATCTCTACTTGTATCCTGTCCTTTCCTGACTCAGCCAACCAGTTTATCGTACAAATTGATGCTTCCAACCAGGGGGTGGGGCAGTCCTATCATAAAGATCAGCCAAGAACAACCGGGTTCACCCATGTGCACGAATGGTGTCACAGTTCGCTCCTGTTCTGTCACCCAGGAATGTTCCGAACTCTGTCTATTTTGCAACAGCGTTTCTAGTTACCTACGTTCTGTAGGAACATCCATGAATTGGGGGCATGCACCACCTGTACCCAACACAAGAACTCCAAGACTTGACCTGCTGGGCACCTTTACCCTCTCCCCATTCCTAGACGCCCCAGGTCCGACATTGCCATTGACGTTGTTACCGGTTCCAAACCGATATCCTCTCTGTTATGGACCGGTTCTCCAAGATGGCACACTTTATCCCCTTACCCAAGCTCCCCACAGCCAAAGAGAATGCCCAACTCCACCTCCAGCATGTGTTTTGACTTCATGGCCTGCCCAAAGACATTGTCTCAGATCGAGGTCTCCAGTTCTGCCTTTAGTCATCTGTGCACTGCGTTTGAGTCCATATCCCCACCCTGACAAAAACTCATAACTTTCACCATCCCATCAAATATCACCAGCAGCCATCACTGGAACCTGCTCACTTGATCACATTATCTACTAAAGTGCTGTTATTGTAATGATGCAGCTTTTGTCCAGTGGTTTTATTTTTGTCACATGGAAACTTTATTGATCTTAGAGTTTTTCATAAATGAAGATATAAATATTATATATAATATATAAATACATGGCTCACAGTGGATCGAGATTAGCATACAAAAATATGCTGTCGTGGCCTTTTAAGTCAGACAGAGACACAAACGTGTTTATTTTTTAGTAGGCTTACACTGAAGGGTTTTTCTTCTGTTGATGGGGGGTAATTGTGGCACACTCGGGGGTAGAACATGGCCACATTTGCGAGCCATGTTGCTGATCTCCTCCTTCATACAATTAATTTTCTCTGCCTGTTTCTGGACGTGCAGCTGGAGCCTTTTGATGTCCTCTTCGTCACGGCCCCGGGAGGGAATGAAATTAAAACTCTAATACACACAAACACACGCGCAAACACACACACACACACACACACACACACACACACACACACACACACACACACATGAGCAATGAAATTCAAATGAAAATTGTTATGTTCACACCAGGCAGTAATATCTGTCCCAGATGATCGAATTAGAAGTGGATGACGGAGACGAATGCCTCTCGTGTGTTTGGGCCTTTTTACACCTGGTGACTTCATGTGTTGTCTCTGATCCGATAGCTATCTGATTTGTGAAAACTGTTCCATTTACATTAGGCCACATAAATGCGTCTTGGCGAATCGGATATCAATCCGATCTTTCTACTCCCCCCAAAATGCAAATATATTTTACCTCATTTCCGGGGTAATTGAAATGGAACACGCTTTGGTGTATGCGGTTTTCAGAATGCAGTACATTTTAAGACCCATGTCCTAGTGTAACCTTGCTCGTTCATTTTCTGCGATATTTCTTCAAACATACTTTTGTTTCTGTATGTTTTACAAAGCTTTCGTTGGACGCTTTCATCGCTCCAAAGAGCAATAAGTGCCTGTGTTTCGCGAGTGCTCCAACCCTGCGTGTCGTCCATGTTATTTGTTTCTGGTGCGATGCACGACTCGTGAGTCACTTGCGAGTGACGTACTTATGTTTGGGAGGAGTATAGCGCTGATGTATGTGGCTTGAACAACCACATTCATTTACACCTGTCCAGTTTCACCTGAAACGCGTCCCAGACCACCTCCTGAAGGGGTTTGTACAATCGGATTTATATCCGTCTCGAAAACGTTTTGGAGGGCATTTGGACCTGGTCTTTTTACCATCGGATAGCTATCCAATCACAGAAAACGCATGAAGTGATCAGGTGTAAAAACTTAGATGTGTCACTGTATTCAATTTATATTGCATTATCCTCTATGTAGTGAACATGTATAGTACCATCTTCTTAAAACTTTTTTCGATATTGTCCTCCAGCATCTTTTTCTCATTCAGCAGGCTGTTGTATCTGTGCAGTTGTGCTGTGTGCTCCATGGTCAGTTTGGTCAGCTCCTGCTTGGCAGCGTCAATTTCTGCCTAAAACACACACATACTTTTTTAATAAGAACTAAGCAACATCTTTATCCTCAACACATTTATCCAGTTAAAGATAAATATAGCTTCATTTTACAATGTTTGAGGTACGAAGCAACTTATGTTGTTGAACCAGCTTTGAATCCTTGTTCATAATTTGTATTCATGCATGTGTGTGTGTACCATCATCATCCTGCGCTCCTTCCTATTCTTAGCCTCTTGCACTTGATTCTCATATTTCATCTCTTCCAGCTTCCGGTTGCCGCTCAGAGTCTGCAGAGCCTTTAAATCCACCAGCTTCCCAAACTTCTTCAACATCATCGCCTCGTTCTCTGCCTTTAACTCTACATTCACAAATAAACACAACACATGCTTTTCACCAGCTCACCGGACTCCTCCCAGCAGCACAATTCAGTGAACAGAAACTTACCCTGACAATTGGCCTCCATATTTCTGACTTCGTTTCGGAGCTGACGATGTCGTTGACGTGCTTGTCTGTTTAATTCCTTCTGAGCGTTATTCTCCTGCTCCAACTCCTTAATGCGCCCTTGCAGTCCCTTCACAGTTGATGCGTTTATCACCAGCAACTTGTTCGGGTCGGCGAGCATCTCTGGATTATCCAGATGCATAATCTGAGATAGAGATAGGTTTTAGGATGCAGGAACAGGCCTACAGTATACAGTCACTCCAACACACAAACACACACACGTGCGCACCTGGTTTAATCTCAGAGGTACAACTACATAAAGCTCATTGATTTTCTGCTGCTTCTCTCGGTATAAGAGCTCCAGGTCGCCCTCTGCTGCTTTCAGGTTGTTCTGCACGATCTTTTCCTGATACAGGAAACAAACACACAACACACACACACACACACACACACACATATATTGGTGCACATCCGCTGCATTTGACTTAAGATCATAATTTCTACCTGGGCTATTCTTCTCAACTAGGAGTACAGGGAAGGATGTAAAAACAATGTGGCTTTAACTGTGCATCTGTGCATGCACAGGTTCTGTACAAGTCATTCCGTGCTCTGATTTCCACTTTAAAAATGAAGCTGAATTCAGCGTTATAGATGCAGCTAATAATCTGGAGTAAATCATGAAATAAAGAACTGCTGGAATTCTCTTACTTTCTTGGTCAGTGAGTCATACTCCTTCTTCATGTTGTCTGCTATAATCTTTTCCTCATGCAAACGCTCCTCCAAATCCAGACGATGTTCCCTCAAACTTAAAGCGTTCTTGAAAAGCTCCGGGTCACAGGCTTACACACACACACACACACACACACACATATATATATATATATATATATATATATATATATATATATATATATATATATATATAAAGGAATTCTTATATGTTGAAAAAAGTAATCAAATCCAATAAGACGTCGTTTCCCCAAACCTACAGGGACATGGTGTATTTTTTCAGTCCTGAGCTTCTAAAGAACTTCTAATTTGTTCGCTTTTGTAATAATTTATACAAGGCTCTCTTATGATGTTCATGTCAACTTACTTGGAGGACAGACGCTATCGTCAAAGCCAGCAGCTCCATCCAATCCTTCATCATCCTCCTCATTGTCCCAGTCTGACTCTTCATCAGAGTCTTCCTCACTCTCCTCTTCTTCATCTGACACAACAACATGATAAGCACAAACAGCAATAAACACACACATACACACACACACACATATGCAGAACACACCATCGCTGCCAGGCGTCTCTTTCTTCTTTACTCGTTTGACCTTCTTCTTAAAGACTTTGGTGAGGAAATCTGCAAACTTGTTGTCTTCTCCAAGCGAAGCCTGGAACGTTGACACGAGCACTTTCTCACTCTCATGCAGCTTTGCTATGTCTCTTCTCTTTACCTCCAGCTGGCACTTACACTCCTCCAGCTTTGACTAAACACACATACACACACACAAAGTTATCTATAACTGGTCTATACGAATACAAAAGCAAGAAAAACAAGTGTAATACACACACACACATTAACAAACACAAACAGTCTCAAGCACATAAATACAAACAAATACAGACATATAGACAGAGACAGGCAGACATAACACATAAACACACACACACCCTGAGTTCTCTCTCCTCCTGCACGTAGATGTTTCGCCTCTCCTCTAGCAGAAGCTCTCTCTTCTCAAACTCTTTAAGCAGCAGGAGCTCTTGGGACAGTGTAACGTGTCGGAGGTCAGCCTGCTTCATCTGCACGTCCATTGCGCTCTTGTCAAAACGTAGGTCACTCAGCTTAGCATCGAAATCAGACACGGCCTCCTCCATCTCCATCAGAAAAGAAGTGAGAGAGTCACTAACTACATCTGGAAAACTAAGCCACTATTTATCCTTACCTCATACACATAGACAGACACACCTGTTTTATCAGTTTGTCTTGCAGATAAAGATTGCGACTATCCTCTATCTCCTGCTCAGACTCACTGAGGCTCTCCGTGGGGAGTATGTGCACCTCCTCTGTGTGTATGTCTTCCTCCTCTGTGTGTTCTTCATCTGAACCTGTGTCCTGGTACCCGTTCTGTTGCATCAAATCCAGCACACTCTTAGGCTTCTCCTGCTTGTTGTCCCAGTTGTTCAATTTGTCCCGTGCTACGGCGTAGCTTTCCAGTGTTTTACGGTTGTACTGCAGTGCCTTCTCAGGAGTCTCCTCTAGGCTCATAGTGGGTGTGGTGGGTGGTGGGCGGTGCTTCTCTGGGGGGAGGAGTTTCTGGACAGCCAGCAGCTGGTGCTTGAGGGAGCGGAACTGGGAAATGAGAGCTACCTTTGAGTCTCGCAAGGCCAATACACGCTCATTCATCTGGTTTTTCCTCTGGAAAATCTGGATTAGATCACACACACACACACACACACACACACACTAGATTAGATGCCCTTTTTTGCTTTTTCAGGCTGTTTTTGAAATGTAAGAACATGCTTGTGCACAGCTATTTTTGCACCAAAGTGGGTCATGAAAGATTTCAGTCAATTTAGGTGTCCATTCATCCTCGGTGGCTCACTTCACCTGTGGTGTACCCCAAGGGTCGATCTTAGCACTGGTATTATTTTCGCTGAATACTGTATGTTACTTCTGGGATCAATTATGCATAAATTTGGGGTGTCGTATCACTGCTATGCGGACGACACACAACTTTATATACCTATTAAACGTAAAGATAACTCGTCATACAAGAGATTGGAGGCTTGCCTACATGAACTCAAATTATGGCTTACAAATAATTTTATGATACTTAACGATGACAAAACCCAAATCATTCAATTTGGGCCAAAAGAGCACCTAGATGAAGATGCTATTAACCTTGGTACTCTTACTCCTTATCTTACTTCTGATGCTAAAGATCTAGGATTTCACCTAGATGATGGCCTTAAATTAGACAAACAAGTCAACACCATAGTTAGTACCAGTTTTTATCATATTCGCAGGTTAGCTAAAGTCAAAACTTTCTTAAGCAGGAAAAGTTTTGAAACAGTTATCGATGCTTTTATCTCAACTCGACTTGACTGCTGTGATTCTTTGTACTCTGGGTTACCTCTCTCTTCCATCTCTCGTCTTCAAATGCGTCAGCCCGTCTACTCACAGGTAGCCGCAAATGAGACCATATTACACCAATCTTTCTTTGCACTTTCTGCCAGTCCGATACCTTATCGACTACAAGATTCGGTTATTCGTTTTCAAAGCTCTCAATAATTTAGCTCCCAAATATCTATCCTGATTTGATTATGTACAATCCTTCGAGATCACTTAGATCCCAAAATGGTCATCTTTTGTTGGTACCACGATCTCGTCTGCAACGCAGGGGAGACCAAGCTTTCACAGTAGCGGGCCCTAAGCTGTGGAATAGCTTGCCACCACCAATCAGAACTGCTTCTTTGTTTGCTGAATTTAAATCCATGTTAAAAACATACCTCTTTTCCTGTGCTTTTAATTGTTGGTAATTTGTACATGTTCTTTTATATTTATGTTTTTTTTGTTTTTGTTTTTTTTTTTTTTCCTTTTCTTTTAACTCTATGTACAGCACTTTGGCCAGCTCAGGCTGATTTTTAATGTGCTTTATAAATAAAATTGAATTGAATTGAATTGAATTGAAAGCCATTTATTTAAATGAGGATATCGGACCAAGTAAAGACTACATCCTGCACAACAGTTCAGCAACATAAACATATGTTAAACTTCATCTCTGGTTTTAGAGTTTGCATACCTGCTCCTGGAGCTTAACCAACTGAGCTGTCTTCTTCTCCACATTCATCCTCATGTGCTTTGGCACTGTATAGTCCTTCGCCGTTTTCAGTTTAAAGTCACCAATGTTCTCTTTGGCCAACTGGATTGCACGGAGGTCTTCTGGATCCTCGTAGTCCTCGCTGGGTTTGGTAGCATAGCTGAAATTGGAAAAATATGATCCTTTTAAATGATCCTTCTCTATGACTAGAAGTCATTCGGGATTTTACTGCTGATGTTAGACTATGTGTAAAAGTCGAGACTCACAGTTCATCCCACTCTCTTTGCCTCTTTTCTATCTTGGCACGGGCTTTCTCCGCTTTCTCGAATGCCTTTTGCAGTCTCTCAGCTTGTCTGGTCGCCAGCTTGCCACCGGCTCCCGGTGGCACTCGCCGCCTTACCACTGCTGGGGAAGGTAAAGCTTCTTCTGATACTTCTAGAGAAGTATAACACACATTACACAATCATCTGCAGTACTGATTAGCCTCATCTTGACAAGGCATATTTACTTATCAAGTTTAAGACTAGACAGTGAGGCTGGAGAGGGAGCTGTTTATCACATTTATAATAAAGTCACTGATAACTTTACTCCATTACACAACCCCAGTGATTCATTTTCCATAACTATCACATGCCCAAGTGTTTTACTCTTTAATTTGCTGTTAAAAAAATTTTACACGGTGTACACACACCAACATACAGCACAATTACACACCGGTTTTCTGAACAGTGATGACATCAGCATGAGTGTCTTTCTGTTCCTTAAGGTCATGCTCCTCCGGCGAGGCTGGGCTTTCATGTTGCACGGTTTGTTCCTGTTCCTTCATCTGTTCTGGTTTTTTGGGTGGAGCTTCCAACATGTAGGTGGAAACCTTGCGATCACTCCCGATCGCACACACTGTCACTAGTTCACACACGACTGAGTCTACAAACCTGTGGATGGAGAGAGGAATGGAGAGAGAATGAGAAATCAACTTCGCTGGACTATTTCAAATCTTAAGAGTGTGTGAGAAAATGGAGTGACAGCACCTCTCCTTGAGTTTCTGCAGGCCGATACGTTGTTTCTCCGACTCCCAGGCTAATTCTCTCCTCACTTCTGCCAATTTCTCTGCGTTCCTTCTCTCTATTTCTAAACGGAAACGGGGATCGAACTCCATCTCCTAAAACACAAGTCATATTGTCACATCCTTCGTACTGCTACTTGCAGCATTATAGCACACTTGAATGCAAGCTGGGAGAATAATGTTCCTGGTAAAAGTAAATACGCATCTATTTAAGAATGAAACAAGGGCTGTGTTACCGAGGGCTTCAGGCGGACATGTTCCGGCAGACTCTGGTTAAGCTCCTTCAGGGCTTTGAATTGGATTCGCAACTCACCGATCCTCTTACGGCGCTCCTGCTTACTCAATTCAGCTGCCTGAAGTCTGCGATTAAACTCCTGCTTCTGTTTAGCTGTCTCTATACTAAACACACACACACACACACACACACACAATTTATTTGTAATTTCTCGAAGAATTTGGTATAGTTATACTTTGAAGGTCTAAAAGGGTTGAAAATTTGTAGATTTTAAATTCTTTTATATTTGTAATAAATATGTTTCACTTAAATACTATTACTCCTTGTGATGTTTTGCTTTGAGGTGGAGGAAAGGTAGGAAGTTTCTCCAGCAGTTTGAGTAGAAAGTTTGAATCAATTCTAATAATTCTGCTGCAAAAAAGTGTAAGAACTAATCTATGTATAGAGTTTGTGTCTGCTATCATTTCCACACACACACACCTGTCAGCAGCAGGGTCATCTATATCAAGAGGTGCAGGCTCTGTGTCCAGGTCGAGATGTAGCGAGGGCAGTTTGGCGTGTCCCTTCTCAGGTAATAGCTCCATCTCTTCCGTCTTCAGCAGCCTGAAGGAGAAAATGCTTCCATCAGCGCCGGTGCTCAGCACAAAGCAGCTGTCATGGCTGACACGGAGCTGCTGGAGGCTTCCACACCGGCCATCATGAACGCCGAGTGCCCAGTATGCCTGCATGTGCATTGGCTGCAGTTCCCCAGTCTCCAGAGGATATGCTCGGATACTGCCGTCCTCCATCCCACACAGAAGCAGCTGCCTCACGTCACTGGGGGGACAGAAGACAAGATGCAAACACAAGAAAACAAATTCTGTGTGTGTGTGTGTGTGTGTGTGTGTGTGTGTGTGAGTGTGTGTGTAAGAGAGTGTGTGAGTGTGTGTGTATGTGTGTTAGTGTGTGTGTATGTGTGTGTGAGTGTGTGTGAGTGAGTGTGTGTGAGTGAGTGTGTGTGAGTGAGTGTGTGTGAGTGTGTGTGAGTGAGTGTGTGTGTGTGTGAGAGTGAGTGTGTGTGTGAGTGTGTGTGTGTGTGTGAGTGAGTGTGTGTGTGAGAGAGTGTGTGAGAGTGTGTGTATGTGTGTGTGAGTGTGTGTGTGTGTGAGAGTGTGTGTGAGAGTGTGTGTGAGAGTGTGTGTGTGTGTGAGTATGTGTGTGTGAGTGTGTGAGTGTGTGTGTGAGAGTGTGTGTGAGAGTGTGTGTGTGTGTGTGTGAGTATGTGTGTGTGAGTGTGTGAGTGTGTGTGTGAGAGTGTGTGTGAGAGTGTGTGTGTGTGTGTGTGTGTGAGTATGTGTGTGTGAGTGTGTGTACCAGAAGCAGACAGTGAGGATGGCGTTTTGATCGGCATCTTGGACTGGGACATAAGCAAATGGCTCATCTTTGCTTTCTGACAAGTCTGTAGACTGCTGCTCTGAGAACTTACAGTGATACAGATACCCAGCGTCATAGCCTCCCTGTGAGAAAAAGAGAAAGAGAGCGAGAGAGGGAGAGAGAGAGAGAGTGAGAGAGAGAGAGAGAGAGAGAGAGAGAGAGAGAGAGAGAGAGAGAGAGAGAGAGAGAATATAGGATGTGCTTTAAAAGGTAGGAAAAGCTGTGCATTTTGTGAATTGTGTGTGTGCATTTTGTGAATGTTTGTGTGTTTGTACCACAGAAAGCCAGAATGCTCCAGGCTCAGTAGAGTAGAAAGCGCAGTGAACAGGACTGGGGGGACTGGGGATAAAGAGTGGTGGTAGCTCATCATCTTCCTCTTTGTCTTTCTCTTTGTCTTTCTCTTCCTCTCCCTCTTCCCCTGTAGGAGTTTTTTCCTTATCCTGAACCTCTTTCTTTTTCTTCTCCTTCATGGCCTGTCTTTGGGATAACTCTGTGTCCCTCTGAGTCAAAACACACACACACACACACACACACACACACACACACACACACACACACACATATATATACAGGAATTACACTTATACACTTATATCACTTTATTATAATTCATGTATAAAGAATGTTGTGTGCACTTTAGTTCCTCAGGCCTGCTGCTGACCTTAATGCGTGATTTGATGCTGTGAAAGCAGAAGTGCCTGATGGGAAGGTCCTGCAGATGGTATGTGTTTCCTGTAGTGGGAGCAAGTGTGTCAGGAGCTTCGACCTCCACGACATGAGCCATCTGACATACAACTAACAGAGTGTTTCTGTCCTGGATCAATCAAACAAACAAACACACATTTCCTAACAGCATACCAACAAAACGTATAATTACCATGTGATAAACTTATTTACACAACTCACATGTGACTGAGGAGCCCACTGCAGATCCTGCACCGGTCCTGGAACTTTCACAAAACCGATTGGCTCATATTTGTCCCCCACTGAGAAAAAGAACACTGTGCCATCCAAACTCTGCAGAGAGAGAGAGACGGAAAGTGAGTCACAGTGAGAAAAAGCAAGAGTCAGACACACATGCAGTGAGATGGACACACACAAGTAAAAGAATCACAAATGAGACAGAGGCACATACACACACAGTTAAGAGAGACACACAATTGAGAAATACACACATACACACACACACAGCTATAGGACTCAGTATTTAAAGTCGACACCACACACCACATGCACACACACACATACAACCTCACAGTAACACACATACCCCGGTAGCCATGATCATCCCATTGTGCTTGTAAGAGATGGCTGTCACAGATGAATTATGGGGTTTGAAAGCCTGTTTGAGATGAAGCTCTGAGACACTGTGTCTGGAAAATGCATCTTGGCTCTGAAGTTTATAGAGCTCCAACAGACGCACAACGCCATCCTCAAAGCCCACCACAAGGAGACCCTCACCACCAGACAACTAGAGAGAGAGAAAGAGAGAGAGACCAAGTACACAGAACATGTTGATGTTGAAATATCCCATTTAAACATTTCTCTTAATCCTAAATGTACAGGAGGATCCTCAAGCACTAGGACGCCAAATTTCAATTCCAAATATATTATTTTAATAGATGTCTTCTATTTTTCTTCCCATAGTAAAAGTAATTCTAGCTAAAAAATCAAAAGACATGGAACACAAAAGGAACACACCGTACGAGGGGCCCAGGTGAGAGCGCTTCCTCCCTGTCTGTAATGGCTGACTGTGAGCTGCGTGTTGGAAAGGAAGTCAAAAATCCTTACTGAACCTGCCACAAAGAAGAGATTTTGTGTGCGTACTGACAGCCTTTAACAATACTAACAAAAGCCATTAACAAGATCGTAACAAAATGACTCTTACGGTCTAATGCAGTGGTGGCCATCAGGTGACTGAATCCAGACACATCCATTCCCTTGATTGCACCAGCGTGAAATGAGAAAAGACACTCAGGATCTAGGCTCTGCAAACACACACACACACACACACACACACACACAGAATTGCACCAATCCAGTCTGATAAAATCTGATTGCAATAGACATACTGTATGTAGAGACTTTAGGGCATGAGTGTCCAAACAACAGCTCACCTCCATTCTGAAAAAAATATTATAATTAGCCTGCTAAAATTAGCCTGCTAGGGTTAGCATCGATTATCATGCTGTTTTGCAAAACCACTTGAGCAACAAAAAAACACAGGTGTCTGGTAGACTGAGTGAATAACTGGAAAAAAAGTACTTGTTACAATTAAATGGAGGGCACGGTGGCTTAGTGGTTAGCACGTTCGCCTCACACCTCTAGGGTTGGGGGTTCGATTCCCGCCTCCTCCTTGTGTGTGTGGAGTTTGCATGTTCTCCCCGTGCCTTGGGGGTTTCCTCTGGGTACTCCGGTTTCCTCCCCTGGTCCAAAGACATTCATGGTAGGTTGATTGACATCTCTGGAAAATTGTCTGTAGTGTGTGAGTGAATGAGAGTGTGTGTGTGCCCTGCGATGGGTTGGCACTCCGTCCAGGGTGTATCCTGCCTTGATGCCCAGTGACGCCTGAGATAGGCACAGGCTCCCCGTGACCCGAGGTAGTTCGGATAAGCGGTAGAAGATGAGTGAGAGAGTGAGTAAATAGACGTGTTTACATTTGTTGCCTTTTGACTCGTTTGGAGCGCACACACACACATACACACACACACACACACAAACACACTGAAGAAAAGGTCTGTAAATATTGAGCTCTGTACTTCTTCTTCCACTTTCAGCTTTTACCGTTAGCTTTGACCTCTTACCTGGCAGCTCCATCTCCAAAATCCTTCTACCATTATAACATCTCCCTCCTCTGTACATGTCCAAACCATGTCAATCTAGCCTCTCTGTCCTTGTCCCCATAACAGCCAACCTGAGCTGTCCCCCTGATGTGCTCGTCCCTAATCCTGTCCATCCTCGTCACTCCTAAAGAGAACCTCAACATTCTCATCTCTGCTACCTCCATCTCTGCCTCATGTCTTTTTATCACTGCTACAGTCTTTAACCCAAACAGCAGAGCTGCTCTCACTACTGTCTTCTACACCTTTCCCTCGATTCTTGCTGACACTCTTCTGTCAATCCTGACACTTTTCTCCACCCACGCCAACCCGCCTGCCCTTTCCTTTTCACCTCTTTTCTACACCCTTGAGCTCTGTACTCATTTATAATAAAAACTCACTGTATTGAAGAATGACAAGTCCAGTTTCCAGATTCCTCCATTAGAATCCTGAAAAGAAACAAACGTTTAACAAACAAAAACTTTAAAGCAGCAAAACAGCTAGAGTTAATCCAGCTAGGCTGTGTCATAACATATCATCATGCGTGTTGAATTTGTATGAAGTTATAGTGTGAGTTTAAAGTGTGTAGACCTGTGCAAACCAGAAAGTGGAATCTGGGACGGTGCTCCTGACCATGGACAAAAGGCTCACATTGCGGCCTACGATCAGTTCGTTCATGGGCTCCATCTCGAACAGCCCACTGTCGTCCACACAGTCTGCCGCATCGATGGTTTCCAAATCCCAGCACTACAACAGACATATTGCTAACTGTATTTTTCACATTACTCTTAAACACACATATAAAGAAAACTATTACAATGCCGAAATTCATGTACGCATAAAATTTATAGTGGATATATGCACTGGATTTATAATCAATAACAAAAAGAAAAGTGTACAAAATAACAAAATTAAATAAATATATAAAATGGTCAAATATTGCAGTAATCTGGAATTTAAAAAATGTAGGTCATCTGCTTAAAAAAGGCAACTCTTGCACTAACTAATAGACTTTTTTCTTTTAGTCAAGATATTTCCAGAATAAAGCACTTAAGATCAAACTTCTGAATCCTAGACGCTGTCCAATTTGTCCCATGCATCAGACCTGAATTTAAACCATCATGTGACCCATGTACACATCTCTAATTAGATTAGATTATTCTCTAAAGTTGACAGAGGCAGAATCAACAGCCCCTGCAGAGGCAACTCACCCTGACTGCTCCATCGGCCCCCACAGTTATCAGCTCTCCTTCATCCAGTGCAAACTGCTGTATAGGCCCTTTGTGACAGGTGCGCCCGGCTTTCCGTCTGATCTCAACCTTTATCAGACCTCCATCCCATAATAGCATGTTTCCCCACTCTGAACCTGAGACCACCTGATGGCAAGAGAAACAGGAAGACAAGGTATTTGGTGGATGCTTCTTGTGTGTGTGTGTGTGTGTGTGTGTTTGTAAGCATATCCATGTGGTCATCAAACACACCTTCCCATCAGGGAGTTCAACATGGCCTTCTATATCTGTCGTTGAGGTCTTTCCAAACCTTCCCAGCATGCCTTGCAGCTTCAGACCGGTGAAGGTTTTGGCCATTTTCCAGAACCTACAAACCAGCAAGCAGAATTCTACTAAATATACAAGCGTACCATGAGTATTAGCATTAAAGGTGTATACATGCACGTTTGCAGTAACGAATGAACTCTGACTTGATGTGTCCAGAGCCGGCGGTGGTGAGCTGGTCCGGGTTGTCTGGTGAAAATGTGACACGGTAGATATCCTGAGAGAAGGCTTTACCGTGCAGCACCACTTGTTCCTGGTTCCAGTCCCACACCGTCAGCATGTAATCAGGAGCGCCTCCAACGCTCGCCAGCAGTGTGCCGTCACGATTAAAGTTCACACAGCTGTATGCCTTACCTGTGCCTCCTGTTCAACACAAAAGCACAAACATGCTCATTTCAGATGTATTTCTATCATTAACACACAAAACACATGTATTAAGCTCTTTTTTGTGAATGAAATCATTACATTTATCTTACACTTTTTCTTAAAAAAAAGAATTTCACTGAATTTCACTGAGTGAAAATCCTTTAAGTGTCTTGCATAAAAGTGGCATGCTGTTATAGGAAAATAAACAATGAGCAAACTGTATGTGTCTCTTATAGCACAGCAATTTGTCAACAATTAGACTGTTTACTTATTAATGTGTCTTATTCACTTAAAGTAACTTAAGTTATAATAGCTGTATTAAATCCCTCACTGAGCTTTACATATCACCCTTAAGCCATTGCCTTAGGGGAAGATTTTCATGTGGAACTGATTTATTTTTTATAGACGTTTGAAAATATGTTTGTCAAATAATCTACAGTTTTGTAGTTTCAAATATTAGACAATACCTCTGAGCTTACGATGGGGCTGCAGTGATGGATATGCGTAAATAATTATATCAGGCTGATTGCCTTTCTCTGCCATGGCAAAATATCTCCTACTGGGATGAGGCTTCAGACACAGACAGAAAGAGAGTCTGGATTAAAGATTCATCAAATACTCAAACACAAAATGGATATCATTTAGCTGTATTATGTTTCATTATTGTTTTATAAACAATGCAGAAATTCTGGTCACAGTGTGTCAGACTACCTTAATGGCGCCGATGCCTCCTCCACTGCAGCTGGGGATATAACGCTGCTGTTTGGTGGTCATGTTTAGAAGGACCAACATGTTTCCAGCCACGAAAGCCAGCGTGTCCTTGTCCAGCAGCTGCAGGTTTCCTCTTCGCTTGCAGTCATAACCTAATGAATGTCTGGCTATTGGTTAAAGATTGATTCTCAGGATTGTAATGTATGCAGACAGACAGACAGACATACAGACAGACAGACAGACAGACAGACATACAGACAGACATACAGACAGACAGACATACAGACAGACAGACAGACACACAGACAGACAGACAGGTCTGCTGTTTAATTGCAGGATACGAGAGTTGCAGAAGGTTCTTTGGGATGTTTGAATCCGGGCTTGTAAATGCATCGGCCATCGTCTCTGAATTTAAACTACACAAACATAAGAATTATTTAAGACTTCACTAAAGCTGTTAATAATTTAAAAACAATTTTAAAAAATTTGTTTAACGGGGAACTCCCGCGGTGACGGGACATGCTCCTACATCAATGAAAGGTGGTTTAGTCAAAACAACTTGGAGCTCAATATGCTCAAAACAGTGGAGATGATAATGGACTTCATGAGAAACCCCCCCGAACTCCCCCCCACTCTGGAGAGCACTGTGGCTGCACTGAAGGCATTCAAGTTCCTGGGCTCTACCATCTCCCAGGACCTGAAGTGGGACACTGACATCATGTAAAAAAAAAAGGCCCAACAAAGGATGTACTTCCATAGTCAGTTGAGGAAGTTTAACCTGCTACATGAGCTGCTGAAACAGCTCTACTCAGCCCTCATCAAGTCTGTTCTGTGCACATCAATAACCGTCTGGTTTGGCTCAGCTACAAATCCAGACATCAGAAGACTACAGAGAACGGTTCGGACTGCTGAAAGGATTATTGGTGTTCCCCGCCCATCCTTCAAGAACTGTATATATCCAGAATGAGGAAAAGGGCTCAGAAAATCACTCTGGATCCCTCACAATGTTTATTAACTGGCAGAGCCCCAAATACCAGCACAACCAGGCACAAGAACAGTTTCTTCCCCCAGGCAACCAACCTCATGAACAGTTAAATGTTCCCCCAATTTACAATAACAATGTGCAACAACCTTATATTTATTTGCATCTATTTGTATTTACATATAAGGATTTTTTATTTTTTATATTTTATTCATACCTTATTTTTATAATCCTTGTGTTGTTGTCTCGGTGTACTGGAAACGTATGACACTAAAATAAATTTCTTATAAGCGCAAGCATATTTGGCAATACATTTCTTTCTGATTCTGATTCTGATTCTGAAACCCTGGCGTTTCAGAAACACAACCTACACTTTTCATCATTTTTATCCATTGAAACTTTCCTGTATACAATAAAATCCAAAATTAGCTAAGTAACACTGATTCACAAATAAAAATGAAGATAGAAAACATTGAAAAATGGTTACAGTTTGAGGTGTCTATTTAGTTTCAGCCTGTTAAAAAGGCTTTTAAGTTTTAAGTTCGGCGTTAAACCATCTCGGCTGTATAGAACAGCTCGTTTTTAAACTTGCCACAGTTCTTATGGTTATTACTGGTCACTATTGCCGACCACCATCATGAGTGGCGAATTTTTTTTTTCTCTGGGTGGCTGGTACCTGCTTCTACATCAATGAAACACAATGGTGTATAGATATAACAGTGTTAAAGATGTGTTGTCCAGATCTAGAAGCACTCTTCATTAACTGTAAGCCGTTCTACTCGCCATGGGAGTCTCACTTGTCCATTCTTGTGAGTGTTTTACATTCCAAGTGCACGTGAGCCTAGCTTTACAAAAACTCACTGTTCAGATTACAGGGACAGGTCTCTCTGATCACTGCCTGGTTCATCTTATACCAACCTACAGTCAAAAACTTGTCTGTTAAACCTGTAGTAAAGACTTTAAAGAGTTGGACCTACGATACAAAGCAGGTTTTACAAGCCTTACTGACTTTACTGATTGGAGCGTATTTGAAGCTGCTGATAATGATCTGAACGAGATCACTGAGACTCTAACTTCATATGTCAGTTTCTGTGAGGACATATGCATCCCTACCAGAAGTTATCTAACATTCAACAATGATAATCCATGGTTTACAGGAAAACTCAGACACCGTCTTCGGGCCAAAGAGGATGTCTACAGAAATGGAGACAGGGTCTTGTACAATCAGGCCATTAACACTCTGAATGAGGAGATTAGAGCGGCTAACAAGAGCTGGGCCAAAAAGTTGGAGGATCAGATCATGTCTAACGTCTCAGCTGCAGTCTGGAAAGGCCATCACTAACTAAAAGACACCATCCCTCAGCACTGTTGTGAATCACAACTTGCTGAAGATCTGATTGAGTTTTATTGTAGACTCAAAACCCCACACTTACATGTGCTATTTACGTGTATTTTTTATTTTTTTTATATTTTATTCTTACCTTATTTTTATTGTCTGTGTGTTGTTGTCTCTGTGTACTAAAAGCGCATGACACTAAAATAAATCACTTATAAGTTATAAATATTGGGCATTAAACCTCTTTCTGATTCCGAAACCCTGGAGCTGTAACGCAACCTACACTTTTCATCATTTTTTAAAATACAATAAAAGCTAAAACTAGTTAAATAACCCCGATTCACTAATAAAAAATTAAGAAACAATACACTCAAACGATTTAAAAATGTCTTCACCTTCTGAAACGTTTACGGTCTGAGGAGTCTATTTTGTTTAAGCCTGTTACCATAGAAACTATAGGCGGCGTGTCGCGTGTTAGCAATGCATTATGGGAAATGTAGTTCATTGGCGTTGTAGTAAAAGACGCCACAGCCTTGTCATAAAGTTGGGAATTGAACCGATAGATAGATAGATAGATAGATAGATAGATAGATAGATAGATAGATAGATAGAGTCTTAGTCTCCGAATTTAAACTATACAATCATAAGAATATAAAATTGTGTCAGACTTCACTAAAGCTGTTAATAATTTTAAAATAAGAAACCCAGTGAACTTAGAGTCAGAACATATGGACACTTTCCAGTTGTTTTAGTGTTTTTTGTTAGTTTTTCGTTTTCCTTTTTTCTTTTCTTTTTCCTTTTGTTTAGTAGTAATTCTAAGGCGGCGTGTCGCGTGCTAGCAATGCATTGTGGGAAATGTAGTTCATTGGGGTTGTAGTAAAAGAAGCCACAGCCCTGTCTTAAAGTTTGAAGTTGAACCATCTCGGCTGTATAGAACAACTCGTTTTTAAAACTGACCGCGGTTCGTATCGTTATTGCCGTTTCCTAATAGTGTCTAAATCCATATCTTTATAAATCGCTTGCTAACGAAGCTGTTACGTTTTAACTGACACTTTTCAGTTCAGACCCTTTACAATTTCCAGGAAGTGAAGAACGTTGCGCTGTGAGTACGGCATAATCTTAAGGATATACACGCTAATATTAGTTGTTACCAACCTATAACGCTATGAAGTTGTCATAATTGTTTTTCTTAGCATCTCAGTTCGACATGTACTGACTGGAATGAGGTGGATTGGGGCGCGTGCTCATACATTTGCATATATATAAATTAGTTAGTATTAAATATTAATGTGCACGTGCAGCGACATAGCATATCATTATATGATTTACAGTGAGGACAAAAGATTTTCGTCCTCTTGAGATTTTTAGTTTAGACGTCTATTCTATACCTTTTATTGTGTTACAGATTTACAGATGTTTCTTTCCATTCATTTACCGATGTGGTCAAATAACGGTCAAATATTCAGTCATTCATTAATCCCTGATTAATAGTGCACGTGAGGTGGGAATACACCCTGGATGTGATGTCATACCATGTACGTGTACACACACACACACACACACACACACACACACACAGTATAACCAAGTCACATAAAGCACCATGTTTCAGTGGTTAGAGGAAATCCAGACAGACATGGAGCATGAATAAAAATCCACACAAACAGTAATCTGCACACATATAACACCAGCTCCAAAACTGTAATAAAGAAAATGATAGAAGTTTCACATTTTAAATCCAGTGTTTCATATGATTATACATATTTCCCCTTTGGATTCTTTCTGAAAGATCTTTCCAAAACATGAGACTGAAAGTTTTTCCTTTGCTTTTACTCCCTTTGTTTATGCAGACTTATTCATGGACAGACACACATTACGTTTTTTTACATTGTAAAATAAAAAGTGTATTCCTTTTTTATTTTTCATTATTTTATACAACTAGCTGTTTGCAAGTTCTGGATTCACTGCTGCATCAAAATTTGCGATAGAAATTGAACGGAATAAATGTGCTAATCATTTCCGCCGTTATTTTTCCAGCTCTTTGGCCTTTAAGAAGTTGAGCCGTGTAGATGACCTTGAGGTCTGACGATGGCGTCCCACCCTCATTCGGGCCCTGATTTAAGTGCGTACACTAAACCAAACCTGAGAAAATGTATACCCACTTTTAGCTTTTCTGATAGATTAATGTTTGGTAAGCGTTCAGTCTCTTCAATGCAGTGTGTAACTTTTACTCTATGTTTGATCTCAGGACCAGGACACGGGCAGTCGGTGAAGGATCTGCTGTTGGGATCTCAGCAGCTCCTGGTGGCGTCTCTGTATAACTTGGCGCCGCTGTTAGACTGCGTCCTGGCTGCAGGTTTGCTCTCTCTGGATAACTACCATGAGGTGAAGGCGGAAAAGACGCCCAAGAATAGAGCTCGCAAGCTGCTGGAGATTGTTCAGGGTCAGATGGATGAGAACGGAGCCTTATGCTTCTTAGAGTGTCTGCGGGAATGTAAGCAGCATTATCCGCGACTGCGCAGCTGGCTGGCTGCTGAAACAGGTAGCAAATCTATAGAATGTTGTCTGTATTTCATTTCATATAAAAAAAAGTATTATATGCACTAAAAGCATTTTGTTTTTTTCATCTTCAGAGATCCAGCGTGGACCCACAGGTTTGTCTATTTTAATATTCATCCAAAGGTCTGCTACCATATTAGTGGGAATCCCTCAGGGTTCGATTCTGGGTTCCTTCTTTTGTTTCTATCATTAATTTTTGGTAGCATGACCATTTGTTGCTTACAAGTAATATTTATTTACTTGAGCCCAAGAAAACATACCCCAGACGTTACACCACCCCCGCAGCCTAGCTTTATGGATGCTCAAATCCTGAGCCTACAATGTATAAATACGTGTATGTATAAATAAAATGACAATCAAATAATCTTTTCTGCTGTCTTTCAGAGCGGAAGCTGCAGGCTCAGTTCTCATGCCTGTGTAGCCGCCTGGGCTTCTCTGTGCTGCCCGTGTCTCTGGCTCTGTTCTCCAACAGCGTCCTCACACAGTTCGATCTGGAGCGGATCCAGGCGGCACCAACCCCTACTGAGCAGAGCCACGTCCTGTTGACCATCTGCCTTACTAAAGGAGAGATGGCCTGCAAGAGCTTTTACACGGCGCTGTACAGCGAAGACCCACAGCTCAGTGAGGACATAAACATTAAGGAGTCGTATGCAGGTTGTTAGTCAGTCCTCCTATACAGAACAAATTAGTTCACCTTAATCCTCTTTAAAAAATCCAGAAATTC
This sequence comes from Tachysurus vachellii, assembly GCF_030014155.1. Classification (NCBI taxonomy): domain Eukaryota; kingdom Metazoa; phylum Chordata; class Actinopteri; order Siluriformes; family Bagridae; genus Tachysurus; species Tachysurus vachellii. The sequence continues at coordinate 2,592,766 of NC_083484.1, forward strand.
AAATTAGAACACCACCCCTTTTTGTTTGTAAGACAGTGTTACCTGTTCATACTGGATCCTGATAGGCTACTGTATTTTATGATGCAACAACATCTACTAGTCACATGTCCAGCATGTCTCAGGTGGTGCGCAATAATTTCCCTCATTTAATTTTATCATAACACATTTTACAAAATATTTCATGATGCCATTCAGACCAGCACCTAACAAGTTTGATCTTCTGTATTAGAAAGCTAAACTGAAATGCTATACGTTTATAACGCTCCTATAACAGTTTAATGAGTGCCATGTTTTTATCTTTTTAGTCAGTAGTTTGTTAAAGGATTTGTCGCTGAACAGCAAAGAGGTCAGCAGCATCGGTGTGGCAGTAGAGGAAACACGGGATACTGCAGCAGGACACCTGCCTTACTCAGGTGAGCCAATATTCCCACATGTTGCTGACGCATCGTGGCATCCCAGGTTACGATGTTAATGAATGTGTGTTTTGTTTTTTTTTTGGTTTTCCAGAAGTGCTGCAGCAGGTGAGAGCTCAGCTAGGTGTGGCTGTGGGAGATGAGGCCAGGCTGAACGTGTGTAAGCTGGGGGTCGCAGTGGGTCTGCCACGTCATATAGTCAAAGAGTGTCTTCTAGAGGGGGTGAGCTTAGAGGACTCGGCCCAGCTGGAGGCTCTGGTGGCTCTGTTCATGGAAAAGACTCAGGATGCAGAGCGGCTCCTCAGTAGAGTCGCAGAACTCGAGTTTGGAAGTAAGTCAACAATATAGAGGTTACATTCTCATAATGCTCGCATGGTGAAAGTGCAAAAAAAAGTGCAAATGCTTTTCATTTCAACATAACGTATTAAAATGCTGTGTAGTGCTGTTATTCACGAAAAACCGCAATTTCAACTTTTCAAAATTCTTTATCGTTTACAAATAACATCTATATGTTGTACTCTATGTAGTGAGCATATATCCAGCAAACCTGTGTGAAGAGGAGTTAAACCCAAACCTTTATTATGATGAATTAACCCAAATCCTGGCTTGCTTTTAACATGTAAAATCAAGCAACAAAAAAATGGAATCAACACAATTTTTAAATGAAAAGTCCTTAGTATTAAACTTGGTATCTTATCTCCATTTATGTATTTACTCACTGTGATTTATGTTCTCCAGGCGTGCAGCTCTCTGAGCGAGGCTGTTTGTCTCTGAAGCTCCTGCAGGAAGCTGATGCTCTCCTCCGACGTGGGAGCCACAGTCACAACCACACCTGGGATTATCAGCTTGATCAGGGTCACCTGGATGGTGCAGACTGTGATGATTGCACATTGTGGACTATCTTCCGCTACTTGGTATGGGACTGCCTGGTCGAAGCTGTGGAAGAACCCAAGCTGAAGGCCAGCGGTGGCCTGGCTACGATGCTGCAGCAGCTGCACGGCTGCGCTCTAGTGGACTTGGCGCTCCTGCAGGAGCTGGAGCAGTGCTGGAGTGAAGGAGGAGCTGAAAACCTGCTCCAAAGCATCAGGGTTCTGGCACAGATTCTGAGGGACCTGCACTCACTACACACTGGCATCAATCTCTCGAGCCCTGTGGAGGGCTTGTATTCCTGCTGGAGTCGGCTTCACAGGGTCACGTCTTTTCAGGGTGTGTCGGCCCGGGCCATTCGGAAAGTTCTGAACAGTGTGGTGCCTGCCTCAACGCAGCAGGACTCAACTCCTCGGGCTCGACATTACAGAGAGGTGTGTGTTTATGTAGCACGACTGTTGGATACGATGCAAGCGGAAAGGAGCATTAGAGATTTTGCAAATTCCTCCATTGCTCAAATCACCCAGCACATCCGTCTCGTGCTCTCCGGACCTGCTTTTAACTCGCAGACCTTCGATGCGGGAATTTGGAACCGCTTGATGTGTCTGACTGAGTTCAATCCTGCACAGCTGGGCCTGGGCCTTCTCATGCAGCTGCATCAGGAGACCCTGTCTGACCTGAAGCACTACCTCCAGCCAGGTGAGTGCCACAGTTCCCACTTCGTCCTGGAGTCCGTTCGCATGTTTGGGTCACCGCGGCTGATCTCCGTGAACAGCACCCGGGGGCCTGTGACCATCGATGATGGCGTAGAGGTGGATTTGTATTTTAAAATATCCAAGCCAGCTTCCTTTATGGTGCGCCTGCACTGCCGTGGTTATGAGAAAAGCAAAGGGCACTTTGAAGTACACAAACCTTCTTGTGTGCACATTTCCCAGCTCCGTGAAGAAGGAACGCGGGCAATAAATTGCTTAGGCAGTGAAGTTTTAGCACAGGAGAATGATGAAATGTGGATTAGAGAAAGTGGGAGTGGATGGTGGGAGGAACTGCAGTGTATAGCGCGGAGATATTCTGTGCAGCTCCAGGAACAAGGCTGCTGTTTTATGATCATCACCTCAGAGTCAGAGTGTCTAGTGAAGTTTATCTACAGACGCGGGAGGCTGTGGGCCACAGCGCAGAGAGGATGCGAGGTGATATGAGACTGAACTTTCATGTCATATTTAAAGCATCTTTCACATAAGCACAGTGTGAAGAAAACCTTGATGCTTGAACAAAAACAACCAGGTAGAGCTCATGAGTGATGTAGACTTGGTCCACTTTTAAGTGAACAATTGACTGAATCAACTTGCTTGCAGGAAGTGAATAAAAAAAAAAAAATGCAGTGTGTTTTGGGTTAAACTTTTTTTTAATGTAGCCGTGAGCTGAAGCACAAACTGAGCCAATGCCTGGAGCTGCATGAGCACAATGAGTTCTGGATATTTAGAGTGATGAAGAAAAATACTGTGAAATCTCTCTTCTTGTCTCCATGCTCAGGTGATTTTTGTGTTTTTTAGTTTGTTTAATTACATGTAGAGCAAAACCAAAGTCTTGTACCTATTATTCTTTCTATAACTCCTATAAACACAAACTTTTAAGGATTCTTCAATTTTAAAGACTGATTCAAGATATTACCAAACAATGCATACGGATTGTTGATGTTACTGATAAGATACGGCTAAGGACTGAAAGCCAGTGATGGTAATAACAACAATAACAACAACTACAATGCTGTTAAGGGTCAAAACCCAATTATGGCTCTAGGTCATGAACTGTTGTGTCATTCACTATGAAACTCTTAAAGGGAAAGTGTTTCAGTGTCACTGTATAGTGTTATTGCCATACAATAAAATGTTTGTCTATAATTTATTGACGTGTGCAAAATTAATACTAAAACAATCAGAGAGACAAGACAAGAATAAAAAGTGTGCAAAGAAAAGAAAAGAAGAAAGAAAAGAAGTAGCGTGGATCTGTAGCATCCTGTCGGTCGGTCGAGCTTTCAGACATGAGCAGACAGAGCAAACCAGCCTTCTCCTTTCAGTTTATCCACCTGCACAAAACATGATGGAGGATGTTTTATCTTGGATCATGACTTTACACCTTTTAGTACCAGGATTAAAAAGAAAAAAGAAAAAAAAAAAAAAACAGGATTAAAAAGAGAGAAATAAAAGTTTTTAAATTCTGTTTGAAAAAGAAAACGTGTTGAAAATGTTCTGCTGTATAAAACTGCAGTTTAAGTGTGTGTGTGGTTTTTTTGTTTTTAACGTCAGCACATTTCTCAGCAAACTGGAGAAACTTTTTTTAAAAGACGGCTGAGTGAAATAGTGGATTTCAGTGCAAGGTCATTAGTACAGAATGTCATTATAACAGTCAGTAACATTCTCCTGTGACCTCGGGGTTGAGAATGTGTGTGTATGGGTTGTAGTCTTGGGTTCTGTGAAATGTGTGTACCTGTGTATTGGACTGCTTTTGTCTTCCCTCTACATTTTGTGGAGAAACCGCTTCGACTGACCTGCGGGAAAACAAAACGGTTTAAAACTCTGAGCAGCTGCAGAGGAGCACAGTGCTGAGCTTCGTCTGAGAGCACCAGCGCTTTTTTTTTTTAGCGTGCATGTGAACAACCTTCTGCTGTTTGTCCTGGAGTGAGACGGATGAGCTTTTTCAGGTACGGACACGCACACTTCAGGAGTCTGCCTTCCAATAACTGCAAGTAGAAGAGTTAAGAAAATTATTTTTGGTAATTTTTGTTAGAATATTTTTTCCACTTGTACCCCAAGGCATCCACACTGTTTATGTAGTTGTGGTTGAGGAAATCACAACCGTCTCATCAATATATTTTTATATAACTGAAACACACACACACACCTGTGTGAGGACTGGTGGAGTGTAGGGATATGGGGGAGATGGATGGAGAGGTGCTGTGAGATGTGCTCGGTCTCTGCTGCTCGATAAGCTCCAGCAGTTTTGTCCTGGCTGCTGCATTCTGTCTGTTCAGTTCCTGAAGTCTGTCCTCCAGGAGCCTGCCTGATGAACCTTCCACACCCACACACTGCCAAAATAAACACAAATAATACAAATACAATGAATATAAGTAATATGTATGACAATAAATATGTAAAACAAGTTTACAGTCCATCCTGCCTTGATGCCCGATGATGCCTGAGAGGCTCCCCGTGACCCGAGGTAGTTCGGATAAGCAGTAGAAGATGAATGAATGAAAGTTTACAGTCCTCAGCAATGTCACCTGTCGTGTTGGCCGTGGTTCGGCGGTGGGCGATACACCTCTGTCTGAACACGGAGTAGGAGAGGCGTGGCTGTGCCCCAGCTGATCCTGGATCATTGCGTTTTGACGGGTTAACTCCGCTATCTGTTGTAGCATAGCATCCTGGGATAGCTGGTTCAGCAGCAGGGCAGGATGGGGTAGAACTCTCTCGGGCAGGCTAGCAAATGAGGACGGAGTGCGTGAGATATCCGACTCTCCTGGCGAGCCGCTGCCTGGTGTGCGAGACTCCTCGAAGTGCAGAGATCGGGCACGTGCTGTTCAGGAGGTGAATCGTATCAACATTCTGATTTGTTTCTGATGAATAATTTGTCTGTTCATTTTGTGCTTCGTGATCATTATGATGTATTATTTGTTTCAGTGTGAATTTATCATCTTAGTACCAAAAAAAAAAAAAAAAAAAAAAACACCTGTGTTATGAGTTCCGCTTGAGAAGTTTCAGCACATGGGCAAGTTCTTACACTCACCTGTCGGCGGCGCTCTGCTGTCTCTCTGGTGTGGAGGAGAGAGGAGAACAGCAGGACTGACAGATGCTGCCTCCTGTTGGTCTCTCTCAGCAGGTACAGGCTGGAGGCCTCGACCTGGTACAGTAAGTAACACCCAGTAAACATTTGCTCGATGACAGGTCTAAAGTTTTTAGGCAAATTTTAACACATTTTTTTCCCCCCACACATAAAGAAGTATGAATTATAAACTTTACTGAAGTTATTGAATGTGGATGTGATAAGACAGAATACTGAGCCATAGAAACTGAAGATGATTTGGAGCCAGTTTACAGCATTACATTCTCATTTGTTTAGAACTGAGAAACTCTATTCTACATTCAAATTTAAAAACATTGAGATTAATATTGGACCTCTGGTGTACCATTAAACTACTGATACATGCGATAGCTAACATTAATCGTGTGCTAGCACATACTTGGTGCTTGTTCCTCTTCGCCCTCTGTGTCTCTGTCTTTTCCCAGCTCTCCCATTGCAAGGATCACCATGTCCAGCCGTTGTTCCAGTTCAGATATCTGCTCCTGCACATTCGCCTGTACGAGAACACGATAACGCACAGGCTCAGCTTAACTGGACAATTCGGAGCATAGAGTTTATGACTAAAATGCAATAAAAGCAAAAAAAAAAAAAAAGAGAGTAATTTGGGAGAGGAGTTGACCTTTAGGGCAGCACTTTCTTCTCTCAGTGTGAGACATTCTGCTGTGAGGGCATCAATCAGGTTTCTCTGCTCCTTCATTTCCTCTTCCATCCTCCGCCTTACATGCGCCTCCTCGTCCCTCTGAGAGAACAAACACCGCGTACGCTTAGCAAAATAAGAAATAAAATAAAAAGTGATCGTACTGTACTGTGCTGTGCATTCAGTTTCTTCACCTTTCTCAGATGACTGACGATGCGCCCAAGTGTACCAACAAGAGACACAGAGAAACCGGTAAGGCCACGGCCATGCTGAGGCTCGGTTTGCTCTGAGGGTCCAAGAAGATCCTTCGGCTCCAAGTAGTCTAGTTCAGTCTCCACCTGAGCCAGCATGTCCTGCAGCAGCTCCAGGCTTGACTGGTTAGCACTCTGACAGCTAAACCCTGAGGCTTCAGGAGAGTGCCCTCTAGTGGTTCTGAGAGACCTGCTCTTACCACCTGGAAGACAATAGGCAGATTATTTAATCTAATAAAACAAAAAAAAGTAAGTGAAATATATTTCAAATTATTTAAGAAGACTTAATACATGAGTAAACAAATTACTTTCAAGATTTTACTTAATGCTTACCAACCACTATTTCTTTAATTTTACTTATTCAGCAGCCAGAGGAATAATAAAAAATCTCTACTGCTTATTGACCTTCAAAATAAACTATTTGGTTTAGATATTAGCAATACGCTTGTGCAATGTTACCAGAATGAGAAGGAGACGGTTCAGGATTGAGGACCTGATTGATGAGAGCTGTGGATTGATCTGCTTCTGACTGAGACTGTCTCGACTTTACACGCTGCACAGCCACAGTTGCGTTCAAAGCTTTCCAAAAGAAAAGGAAAAATAATAAGAGAAATATTTGTAAAACTTCACAGGTACATCAGTAAGATTCTCGTTACAGGAAGTGGTTTTACCTGCATGATCCTCTGAACTTGTATTACAGGGAGTCTGAGGCACGTTCTGCTGCTGTGGTTGCTGAGTTGTTCTCCAAACAGGAGGCTTTACTTTACATGTTTTTCTCTTTGGCCTATTAAACAGCACATGAGGCTGATTAACCATTGGCCAGATAAATTATTAATCTGGAACAATAACAAGCTATATGATGAATAGCAACCTGCACATTTCACTGTCGAAGCTGACCGAGACATCCTGAAGATCGTATCCATGCTCCGCTGCAGAATCATCCACTTCATTTAAAGCCTGAAGAAAGATGATTTCACGTCATTCACACGTGCAGTCAGGACACCCCTGAATTAATGCGGTGCCTAACAAATGTTTTCCATAACAAGACTTTTATGTAACATGGAACAAGTCACTAGCAACTTTTAGATTTCTTGAGCTTTACAATTTCAATGTAACGTAACAAGCAGTATTTTTTGTGTTATTGCCTTCGTGATATAAAAATAAGAGACTAGTAACAGAACGACCCTTTGTAATGCTGTACAGATGTTCCACAACATTTAACATTATGATTTTACTCCTCTTGTACATGTGAATTCCTTACTCGTTCACTACAGGCAGCTTTATATGACACTCGGTACCTGTTGATCCATCATGGACTGGCTGAGCAGTGACAGATGTGTTGGTGGATCCGGTTTCTGCAGCACAGGAAGTTCAGAGTCTGACTCGCAGTCAGGTGCCACGGTAACACTTGGAAAACCTGGAACAAAATCACGCACCAAACGATATAAGAATAAAAAGAATAAACCCCAAACATATTAGAAAATACGGTGAGGAAATATTACTGTAACCTTTCTGTCTGCGAGGTGCATCACCGAACAGATCTTTCACCAACGCCAGTGTTCGGTCAGACCGTGCAAGAACATCCTGCAGCTCACAATGATCTGAGAACATCTACGTGAAGGCAGACATTCCTCAAGTCCTTTTTTGTAACTTTTACTGAGACTAAAATGCCAGAAGAGGTTCTGACTTGCATTGCAAGCTCAAATCAGACAAGTCGAACAGTAAATAAAAGCCAATGTGTGTAATTCTTCCTATTTGTTGTGCGTGTACCTCTCTGAATAACCTCAGTCTGGTCTGGTGGAGTCCAGGAGGGCTGGTGTTCTGGGGCTTTCTCCTCTTCAGCTCCCACTGTGCAGCAGCTCTGTTCCGAGATCGGTGTATGTCATGACGCCTGGACTGAACAAGGAAACACAAACAAACAAAGGTTTTAACAAACAAAACACACAACAGCAACACAAACCTGACATCGAAATGTACACCACGGATTTCTTACCAGTTCCTCAGACGTAGACTTGTGTACTGACAGATCATTAACTGTGCTCTAAAGGATGAAGAGAATAAAACAATCAGTCAAATCACCAAGATTATGCATTTTATTCATTTATAATTCATTTAAATATAGTATTTATTTACCACCCATTCTTTCTTGGGCACTGACACTTTCTTCGTTCGCATTGGCCTTCGGTTAATCCGTACAAACGACATCCCTTAACAACATAACAGCACATAACGTGTTATATCTGTATAATCAACGTGTTTATATAGAGAGATGATAAAAGTCCTAAAAAAAACGTTCATTTAGCGACCAAAACTGAAGCAGCGCGAGCTTTTATGTAGCTAACCGTGCTAATGAGCTTCTTACTTTATAACCCGATGACCTATTAATCTAAATAAAGCAGTCCTGACAGAATTGAGTCATATAACAGTCTGTAGAAATGACAGAATTGTATATTTACCGCTCAGGATATAAAAAAAAAAACAGCCGTTTGGGTTTTGTTGCTATGACCTGATGGTGAAAAACGCCGCAGATTTTTCGTTTTTAAAAACCACCGCCAATCAGCGCGCGCTTCAAAATAAAAGTCCTAAACGGCCACTGGTTAGAACATGTCAAACATTGTCAAAAGAAAAAAGAAAGAAAGAAAGAAAGAAAGAAAGAAAGAAAGAAAGAAAGAAAGAAAGAATAAAACATTTATTTAAATTTATGTTTAAATTTGTATTTAAATAGCAGGTATATTTTTTAAATATAAATTTATGTATTAAGAACGTATTAAGTTCAAACTAATATTTATCTGTTACTTGTTATTGAATTTATTTTTAAGTAAAGATTCAGTTCAAGTGACCGCTCATTTGTATTTAAAACTGTTTAACAATAACAATAAATATAACAGCTTATTATTATTATTATTATTATCATTATTATTATTATTATTAATAATAATAATGATAATAATAATAATAATTATTATTATCATTATTATTATTATAATAATAATGATAATAATAATAATAATAATAATAATAAGATATTGTTCCCTTTGATGTAACTAAATTTAAAAACCAAGAATATGCTTTATGTTTATGGACACCCACAAAGTAGTGAAAGTGTGGTCCTGACCGGTGGTCTAAAAGCATATTATTGGTTTTATAATTTAGTTACAATAGTGAAAAAAATATATATTTTTTTTATTAAACTGTTATATTTATCTTTTTTGTTATATGCTTGACTGGTCTTTCACAGGAATAAAACTAGGCCTACTTATGAAAATACTTCATATATTGAAGAAAAAGCTTAATTTGGTCGTCATCAGTAAGGTGTTGGTCAGTATGTGAGGTTGGAATTCACCCTGGATGGTGTCAGCATCATTCACACAAATGTTCACACTCTCATTCACATCTGGGGGAAATTTATTGTAGTCATGGCTTGTTTTGGGAGCTGAGAGAAAACCATTGAAAGCACACAGACACTGAGTGAACATGAGCAGAAATTCAGCACTTCCTCAGAGATGCACTTTAATCCTGGGTTATACATATTTAAATAAATATCAGTGCATTAAAACTGCTTCTGTACAGATTTCTGTAAATATAAACCAGAATATATTATATCATTCAGGTCTATACAGATATTGGAATACTTTTAAAAGCTAGATTTTTTTCAGACAAAATTTAAGTCCATATTAAACATCAGTTCAGTTTTTAAGTCTGCACTGATTTAACGTTTGACTCCTTTTGTCCACCAGGTGGCGGTGTTGGACAACCAACAGCTCCTTTATTCTGTTAATGAACACCAGGGTAATTTGTTATTTAACCTAAAACGGGTCGCTCCTTTAACAGGTGAAGCAAGAGTGGCAGCTGCTCTCCATGTAAGTCAACGTATTTAATCATTCAGATAACCAGAGATTTGTAGCTCAAAACTTCATCAGCGGTGTGTGAGGCATCTTTTTGGGGTTTGATGTAATTCTGTAATTAATGGCTGTTAATGTAATTTGTTCTGTAATGTAAGGTTCTCACTCCTTGTAGAGTAAAATAATCATCATAGCCACCATTTTTATTCACAGCATAGATTTATTTATGAACGTGAGCCAACTATCCAACACTCTCACAAAGACGTCTGAGATGTTTGTCCATGTGGAGATTCGGGTAATGTTGCGCTCATATTTGTGTAGGTTTTCTCTGAGCTCCAGGTTTCTCCTACCTCCCACAATGATTGCTGACTTGATCATCCTTAGGTGTGAAAGTGTGTGTGTGCACGGATCTGATCTGAGATGAACTGACCTCCTATCTATGATGTAGTCTCACCTCTTGTCTAGTGTTCCCAGGATAGCCAGTTGTTCCAATGTAACCCTGACCAGAAGAAACCAGTTACTGAACAATGAATGAATGAATGAATGAATGAATCATAGTCAAGTATGTAAAATTATATTCATTTCTTGGTGTGTTTAACATTTTCAAATATATTCCTTCTGATAGTAAAACGTTACACACTAATACATCAATAATACATAAATACGTCTTTGAAATGAGTTCAAATTGATCTTAACCACTAGGCTATACTGCTATCACTGTAACACACTTTTCCATAGTTCTAATGAATGAGGCATATTTGCTAATAAACGCATGAGTAATTAATTCCCTGGTGATTCATGAAGGTTGCACCCTGACCACCACATGGGGGTCTAAAGTGGACAGGTTCCTAAAAGGCTATCCAATGACACTTGTTAGCACCGGAGGCAACTGGCAGAGCTGTAAAAAGTCCAAAAAAGGTGGTGAATGCAGGAGTACGCATGCGCAAAGACCAACCTCCAGAGCTGGGAACGATGTCAGAAATACCTTCAGTCCATCATTGCCCTACTCCGAGCCTGGAGAACAGCCGGAGAATCTTCTGTTTCTGGAAGATGACAACTGAGAAATCAGTGGCGGATTTAGGTGAACATTAGGGAGGAAGGTAAAAAAAAAAGCAAGTAATGGAGTATTGAGAAGGAATTTTAACTGAAGTCGTAAAGAAAGGAAGAAAGGGGGGATTTGGCCAAAATGCGCGCGGAGTTTGAGCGGGTGGATTACACGCCAGAAGCCCGTGTTGGTTTCGCTCTGTCTCTGGGGGAAGACATTTGAGAAGATCGTTTTGGAGGACGGACCCACCCACACACACACACGCACGCACGCACACACACACACACACACACACACACACACAGCCTCGCTTCCGCAGTGCAGAAGTTTGCAGCTTTGCAAAGCTTGATGCACAATTTGCCAGAAGTTTTTTTTAACACTGGATCTTCCTTTGTTTAATGCTTTGATAATAGCCACTAAGAAACACACCAGTTTGAATATGATGCAGACTTTCATTCAAACTCGTGCAAACTCGCTGGAAGTCTCATGACAGCTGTTTCGGACACAATGGATACTTGTGGATGTCTTGATATGGATTTACTGCCTGTGTGTTTACGGATCTAGTCATTTCTGGGCTCTCCGACAAATGACCGACACGTTTTTAAAGTTCCTTCTCACCGTCCTTACCCATCCTTCATCTATTTATCAAATTATTTACGCTTCCATAAAGCCGTAACTGCGGCAGCATGCAAACCGCGGGGTTCCCGATGGCCCTTGCGGTGCTTTTGACCATGTTAACGGTGATGGACGTGAAGGCGAGCGGGGAGTACTGCCACGGCTGGCGGGATCCACAGGGCGCTTGGCGGGACGGTTTCCAATGTCCTGAGCGCTACGACGGCGCCGAGGCGATTATCTGCTGCGGCAAGTGCGAGCTGCGTTACTGCTGCTCCAGCATCGAGGCCAGGCTCGACCAGGGCACCTGTGACAACGACAAGCGGGGCAGAGAAGAGCCGGGTGCGGGCCACGAGGAGGGCAAAAATTCCGGTGCAGGTAAACGAGAGCTCCCGTCAAACATTTTACTGCTTAGCAATCTCTTTTTTTGGTGCGTAAAAGCGCACTTTACGCTACAGTTACGCAAACATTTCCAAAATAAACATAGTCAATACAATAAAGAAACATTTATTTAAAAAAATATTTTAAATATTGATTCAAAATTTTAGATAGTTAAATAATTTTCCTTTCTCTACCAAATAAAAAACTAACAAATTACAATTTTGCGGCCAAAAGGGACAGCGCTGTCAGAAATGGTTGGTGTGGCATTAGAATGACAAGACTTGCTTTAAGCCCCCAACATAACCACATCTCTGCCACCGTTCACTTAGTCAGGTATTAGTTATTTTAAATGACATGATGAGAGATGTGACAAAACCTTGGTTTTCTTGCTTAAATTTCATTCCATGTTTGGATAGATATTGCAAGCTTATGGTATCTGTAATGAATCTTATGACTGATTTGCTTGGTGGAATCATTTTATTTGAATCAGATTACTAATCCAAATCTCCACCGAATACTGTAAGGCTAACCTATATTCCTTTCAGGAATTTCATGTCAGTTTATTTTAAACAAACTGTTGTTCAGGGCTGAGAAAGAACGTGTACTAGTGTGCTTAGATCATATAAACCTCTTATTTAGGCTATTAGGCTTAAAAAAAAACACAGAACAGTCGTCTTTGAACACCAACAAGGAGAAACACAACATATAAAGAGAGGGAAAGGACACTTTAAAAAGGCAACTTATCAAAACTTTAAATTTTTTTTGATTTGCAAGTCAACTTGCTTGTTCAATTCCCTTAAAAGAGACTTTTGAACTGACTCGCTGGCGATTCGCCCATAATTACGGATCACTGCATCATCCTCGTTGATATCCACACACAGCACGTCCTTTGTGTGCACAGCAGTCACAGCAGCGCTGCTTAATCAAGTTTTGCATGGCCCTGATTGCTTTAACTCCGTGAGGTTTAGCGTAAACTATAAGGCCTGGACGATGGAGTAACTTGTCCTGTATGAGAGTTTTGTAAAGTTTGGAGGCCCTCAGGGGCTGCCAAAGCTTTCTTCAATGAAAAAGGAAGTCAGGTGTTTGGTTTCATGCATCCAGGAGAGAAAATTAAAAGGAGTTCTCAATCCATCATATTGCATCCTTTTCTCACAGTACAATAGTGTTCGACTGTGACAGCTGCTATTGAATACATCTGCACCTTGGCAGAGATGCCACATTGTTCTGAAAATCAGGTCAACCAAAGGTTTAAAAACAAAAATCCATTCCAGTTCAGGCTGAACTCAGTACAGTATATTACCTGGTAACACTATGTTAGGTAACATAAAGATCTGCGGATCTGACTGAGTAATTATAACAAGAGAGAAGGAAAAGAGAGACTGGTGAGGAAAAATGTTAGTACCTGCTGTAATACTTTCATGTTAACAAAATAACAGGAACTAACTTGTCCGGCAAATCATTCTCAAACATAAATGTAACTATAAACCTATAATATAAAGCTATTTAAAACATTATTCATATGTTAAAAAAAGTGTTGTGGTGTAAGAGCAATAATACACTTCAGGACATGCTGTTACAGGAAACTAATGCACTTCAGAGTGATAACAGTAACTCTGTATCATGTCAGACTGCATCACATGGAACTATCCTACTATTACTACTGATTATTTTCCAAAAATTGCACACCATGTCATGTTTTATTTTTTACTTAGGTACAGTAGGCACAAAGAGTTAATTCAAGACTATAGGTGTTAATTCAGCACTGGGGATTTTGCTGTACCATTCTATCCTGCAGGGCACCTTCATTAAAAGCCCTCTTGGGAGGAAATGTAAAATCTGGACTGGCAGCGTTGCAAGCCTAGAAGTTAAACCTGGTCAGTTCACGTACACAAATGGCAAATTGTCCCTGGTGGTTATTAATAGCGGAGTTTACTCGGCTCGCGTGCTGCACAGCAAGAGGATCCAGTTTGGACTTGACTGGATCTCCATAGCGACAGCGCTGCTCGCCTTGCATGTTCATAAACAATGGATCATGTCTAAGGCCTCTACAGCACAAAAAAAAAAACACTTTCCAAGCGTGAAATGGATGTCTGGCGGCCTTGCTTTGGGTTGCATTCTAAGTGCTTAAAGGGCAGCCTGGAGAAATCTTAGAAATCCTATCAACAGTGAATTTTTTGGAAAGAGCTTGTGTTGTTAGAAGACCATTTTGTCCACTTCTACACTCAGTGTACCGTGACACCAAAACTGGTTCACCTTTATGTCCTTGGAAGCAGGGATTAAGCAGGTTTGATATAAGCAGAAGAAATACTATACACTGCTAAAACCCCACAACTAACATTTGAAACTATGCACTGAAAAATACTCTAGATGTTTGTGCATCACAAAGGATTTTCTGCATAAATCCACAGTCAACATTCAGCTTTATTTCCTTATTAAGATTTCCAAGAACTCTCTGCAAATCCTTCTTTTACCTTATAACTGATTTGAGCTTAATAACGACAATGCTGAGAAACCTGAACTAGTGAGCTTACAGTTCAATGGTGGAGGGGAATCACCCGAGCAAACTGAAGACAGCTGCAGTTTTAGACCATAGGCTCTGACACATGATGTCTGGCTGTGTGACCGTTGCTCCATGCTGAACAAAAAAGCAACAGGTGTGCACTTATTTTAAAAGAAATAACCTTTTAAGGAGACCCGATAAGGTCAAAGAAGAAAACACATACTGTATTTTGGAAGGTTCAGTCTTTATATATATATGATTTAAATCTCAAAGCTATGTAATTGCATTTAAAATAATGTCTATAATTACAAGTTCAAAGTCCAGCTTTGGGAGGCAAGGCTTAAAGGGTGGAATGACACCAACCGTAAACCAAGCTATCGCTAGCACCCCAGCTCAGTTCTGTTTAAAGCTATGACATCATGCACCCGCAATTTTGCGATCGAAGGTTGCTGGTTTACGGAATATCCCACTGTTTTATTTGCACGTATTTCATGGTTAAAGATGATGATTATTTACACAGCCTGTTTTCATGGTTATTATAAATGATGCATATTAATCACACACACTGACACAGGCACACCCGAGACAGCAAATGCACAATGACAGCAAGGTCAGAAAGGTCACAGCTGCATGCAGTAGATTAGCACTGATCAAAACGACGTTAATAACTGTTAATGAGCAACTCTGAACCCCTGGGGACACATCACTGCCATGTCTCTTCACTCCGTCTCCCTCACTCTCATTTGGACCCGTGAGCCGTGTGTCCTATTGATTTGACATACAGCTGCACATGAAAGGTGTTTTATATGTCTCGTGTTGTTGTTTTTGTATGCAGAACAGTGAAGGACTAACCCGTTTCCCTCCAGAGGTTTTGCTGCTTTGTTTGAGAAAGTCTGTTCTCTTGGTGGTTGCGAAGGCAATATCGGTTCTAGATAATATTTCAGTACAATTTCCACAGTGATAATAAAGGGACAGCTGCACAATGAGCAGATGTAAGGCTTCAGTGGTTTGTGAAATGGAACTGCAAATAAGATGTAAGAATGTGAAATACAGGCACTGAAGCAATGTGCAAAATGATCTTTTAACAAGCTTTGACAAGTTTAATCAAACATGCCACATTTCACACAAATTTTTGTGGCAGATCCTATAAAAGCTTACACCTAAGACAGTTTTGTGACTTTTACATTACTCATTTTAAAACTGCTTAATGTTGTGTTAAACACAAAGTAAACAACATTACTTTCTTTGCAGTGCCAATCTATGTGCCTTTCCTGATCGTTGGGTCTGTCTTCGTGGCATTCGTCTTGCTTGGCGCTGTGGTCGCCGTGTGTTGCTGTCGTTGCCTTCGACCCAAACAAGAACCTGCCTCTGGTGGTGGGCGTCTCCTGGAGTCTATCCCCATGATGACCTCAAGGGGTTCCTCCTCCCGTCAATCGAGCACAGCCACCTCGTCCAGCTCTTCAGCCCCACCCGCTGTCACTCGCCCTATCCCTGGCCCTCCTCCGGCCTCAATTTTGCGCACCCAGGCCTCGTGCTGCCTGCCGCCAGATGCCAGCGTTTATGTCAACATGCCCACTAACTTTTCAGTGTTGAACTGCCAGCAGGCGACACAAATCATGCCCCATCAGGGTCAGTTCCTGCATCCTCAATACGTTGGTTACGCCCATGCAGTCTCACCCACCCCGGCCTTCCTGGACCCTACGCAGGCCTACAGGCCTCTGCAGTCTCCATTTCCTCCCACAAGTGTGACAAGCATGACAAGTGTGACAAGCATCAGCGCAGAGCAGAAGCAGCCAGCCGTGACTATATGAGAGACTCTTTGTATATGTGAGTCATACGACGAAGGAGTAAACGAACAGTTATTAGGACGCTGAATCCCAGGTCAGTTCAGGGCGAGACGCAGTGTTGTGCGTGTCATGTGCGCTGCAGACAGTGTGTTCACTGTTTGTGTTGAGAGGATAGCCATCCATTCACTCTATCAGCACACATCATGGAGAAAGTGGATCCTGTGCCAATGCTGTCTCCTTAGGTGCCTGGCCCATTTGCTAAAAAGTTTTTACTCCTAGAATCTCTACCTAAGGTGGTAGCCCCCATCAGATGTGCCAATATATGTTCATTTTCTTACAGTAAAGATAAATAAATACTAGACCCCAATTAGTAGGTGACTACTGAAGCCATTATTCCACAGTGCCTCAACCCCAGAAGAAAGTGCCCCATCTACACCTGACTTGCCTTCATTTTTTTAAAATGATTTTTGTTTTCTAAATAACTGAAGGTATATGATTATTTTTCCTAATATAATGTATTTTTTTTTTTTGATTTGTAAATTGAAATAATAAAAACCCCCAAAGCTGTAACATCTCTCTTCTGTCCTGTTTCTTGTACAGTACTATGATTGTCTAAATAAGAGTGACCTTTTTAACTTACAGAACTAAATGACTTAAATAAATAGCTGAAATAAATAGCTACATAATTAATATAGAAGATATTTCTAGTTACTTCATATACGCACAAATGTTTAATGGAATGAAATGGTGTTCAAGAAGTTCATATGGTAAGTTAATTGTGGTTTATGTGTAATTATTTATTGTGTAATTTTCCATTACATCTGAGGTAAATGTTGCTATTCTTGAGAATTTTGTACTCCTTTGTTGGTACAAAAGACTTTGTTCAAATCATTCAGGTAAATCGTTAGTTAAATCGTTATCCTTTTAGTTATAGCTTCTTCCCATGACCTTGAAGTCACTGAAACTGTTGAAAAACACAAATTCACAAGTTTCATTTTGAAGGTGTCATATGTTTACAGTGTATCTACAGAGAGCTGTTAATTTTATAGGAAGAACCAATATGGCTGCCAGATGGTCTTTACATCACATGTGACGTCATCTATGAAACGAGTGTGTGCCAAAACTTTAGCACTGAAAACATGTGAGCCTGTGTATGTTTGTGTCATAGTCAATGTAGCATGCGCGTGTGTGTGTATGTGTACAGTATAGAAGTGCAGATTGTGTTTGTGTAGACTCCGCATTTTCTCAAGGAGGTGTGAGTGTATATAATAGTATGTCTGTGGAGTATATGTAGTGTGTAATGGGAATCACAGGTGGTGTGATGTGAAAAGCAGCCCAGGATCCCTGTTGGACGTTTAAACTCTAATGAAGTGAGCACGAGACACAGACTGTGACGCTCCACCCCCTGGTCAATTCTCTAAACGGAAAACACACACGTTCTCATGCACCTCGTTCTGTGGAAAACACACTAAACGCACTATCCCTGTTCCAGGATACATGCTTAAAAAAATACAGTATATCCATGTCAAAGAAAGGAGTGTGTATGTGTGTGTGCGAAAACGGTTTCATTCACTCTTTGCCTCAGATCGGTGGTCTTCAGAAGCCAGCCGACTTTATTATGCAGTAAAACTCTTTGCCAACCGTTACCCCTTCACTAGTTGCCCTTGTGAAAGAGGTGTGTGTGTGTGCCATTTTCTCTTTCGGTCTGTTAGCATAAGGTGCCCTGGAGCAGCACCAATGAGGGTCCAGATATTTCATTTGGAGCGAGATTCTTGGAGAAGAAGCTACACGTTCTGCCAAAAACCGCCATCAGAGCATTACACACACTCAGTGCCCATGCTAAAGGAATACTCCAGCACTTCTAAACACAATCTCCGTCACATCTGTGTGATTTTTACATTTTCCTTAATGTTTTTTGGTACGTGTCATGAGATACTGCACAATTTTATCTCTAAGGCATAATCACAAATTCTTTTTTTTCCCCCTGAAAATTCTTGAAAGGATAAATTATAAAAAACCTTAAAAAATGGTTTTATGATTTTAAAATTTCCATTCACAAAATTCAGCAACTAACCTTTTCCTTCCATTATATGTGGGCTTTGGTTAAAAACACTTTTAGTGATATCAATGCAATGTCTGAAATGGATATCAGGGTATGTTATATACTGTACATATATGAACAAATTGAACTGATCCACAATTTTGTCATTTTTATTGGGCAAATATAAATATTCAGGGTTAAACAGCTGATCCAATGTCAGCGTGAACTGAACTGCCCTTAGACAACTACCTGACTCTCCACATTTCCTGCAGAAGAAAAAAAACTGGGCTTTTAAACACACCCTTAACCTTCACTACTGAGGAGTTCATGGACAATCTCAGAACTGTTCCATGTCCATGCAGCTTTCAATAACTCGTGCAAGTAAAATAATGTTTATTTTGAACTGAAGGTCTTCCTGACTGGCTCTGTGAGAACGGTTTCCTTTTCATGTGAAATGTGTTAACGATAATAAATATTGTAGAGTGTGCTGAATGTCGGTAAGGTGTTTTTGACTCGCTCTTTCAGCAACACTTCCATATGCAGAAGTACGTATAAGTTACGGCTCTAGCTATATAAAACCATACAGCCTCAAGCTGACGCCAGATCAGTTTTCAGTATGTCTGGGGTTTTATATATATAGCATAGCTGTCGGTAATGGGCTCGGGTAGGCTTAGGCTCACCCACTTTACTCTCTGGCTAACCTTGTGTTTTTAATGCTGTGTCCATCATATTAGATTAAAACATTCAGCTACTTTAAGCCTTCATAAACTGCAGTTTCTGTGGACAAGCAAGCTAACTGCCTCTTCAGCACACTACTGTACCCCACAGTGCGCTAACACACCTCGTCACTGTTCACGTCACTTAGCTGGATTCTAACGTTTTGGTTGTCAAACATTTTAGTTTCAAATTATGCAGAATTATACAAATTTTAGCTTTTATAGTATGTTAGTTTAAGTAAATCTGATTTCATTTTTCAATTCTAAAGTATTTAGAATACAGCAAGCAAACAAAAACACATGAAGCTTTTACCTGCTGCAATGTTTGTGGATGCAAAAATTTTGCTTATTTAGCTAAAGACCTCCTTATAGCTAATAGCTTCTCAAGTTTTTAAAACTAATGAAACTAAAAAACATTAAACACAAGGTGTGACTTTCTTTGTGTAAGAGCCCAGTATAAGTTTCTGCTGAGATTAATGCTAAGTTAGTTTGATGCTAATTGGAATTATTTAAATAGTAGCTGAAGGGAATCTTTTCCTAGCAATTTGCCAAGACATCTGAGGTAAACGTTGATATTCTTGACATATTAGCTCTGCTTTAAATGTTACTGTACCTTTTCAATGTCTATACTAGTATTTATGAGACAATTAAGCTAACAGCCACAAATATATACAGCAAAAATAGTTTTTAGATAAATCAAGTGAAATGTTCTTGTTTTATGACATGCCTCTGATTTTCTAATAGAAACTGTAATGAAATAAATCCCACTCTGTTCTGAAATACAATCGTTGTTACCCGCCTCCACAAGAAAGAAATCAAAAGCCTGGGGCGTAGAAAAAACCCTGGAGGGGGTTTAAATTTAAGTCCTAAACTACAATGCATTCTCCCTCATACACACACGCAGACACACACACACACACACACACACACACACACACAGACACACACACATCTTTAGGTTCATCCCCAAACCCCAGACAATGAACTCTACATAAAACATGGTATCAGAAACTATGCTAATCTAATAAAAATAATAATAATAATACCAATAATAATACTGCTCTGTTTCCGGATATTGGAGAGCATAAATATTTTTGGCACGCTATAAAGCAACCCTGAGAGTGGGAGGAAAGAGGAGAGGACGTTTGAGGAGACTTTGGATGGGGCTGAAATGGATCTGTGTGGCCCCTGCTGAGGTGGAACCAAACAGCAGAGGAATGGATTCCCCATTTTGGAGGCGCTGGAGCAGCACAGAGCTGGGTCTGATCCAGAAGCCGGGCGTGGGCTTCCCAGCACTGAGCCAATGGGGACAGGACAAAGGGACATGGTAACACACACACACACACAGATTTCATCTAAGCATTAATATTCAGATTAATTTCTGGTCATGGTCATTATAGCTCAAGAAGACATGTTGAGACACTCAATATTCAAAAAGTGCATGAGGTCAACTGGGTGGTCTACACTCTTAATTTCACACTGCATACACACAAACACACACAAACACACACACCTTCTCAGCACACAGATGTGTTTTTTGGACAGTGTGCAAGCTCAAAGCAGAACTTTTACCAAGCTTAAAAGCTACACATGCTCCAAACAGGTCAATCATATCACCGCCTTCCCATCTGTAATCTGACTTTAACACATTTTATTTATCCAGTTTCCTAAAACTGCACATCAGAGGTGTGACTGAAAAAGCAAACCAAGATGTAATATTGTAACAATCAAGCACAGGATTTTATCAGTGAGATACCAGATTTCTAACCTCATCAGCTCACAATGATTTCACCAGACTATTCATAATCAAGGGGGTGGAGCTGGATCTGATCCAAGTCTAACCTTAATCACTAACCCACACAACTGTGTACAAAAATGTGGATCAGGTCCGACTCCACCCCATGGAGTTTGTTCGGCAGTCAGGGGTTAGGGGCACTTGAATAAGCAATAATCCTTCATTCATATTATAAGGCCATTAAAAACGTCCCTAGTTTATCGTGTAATCTAATGAGCCCCTTGTAGTGTGCGTTTACATATTGTCCAGTTTTGTTTTTTTGTTTCTTTTTCAGATTTACAAAGAGAATGACACAGAGAAGCGAGTCCACTTTATTTGGCAGAAAACAGGCATAGCGGAAGCACTACGAAGCCAGATACATCCCCTGAAGCCAGAGAAGGAGAGAGAGAGAGTGAGAGGAGGGGGGGGGGACAAGGGGACAAAGAGACAAGGTGAAGAAGAGAGAAGTGAGCGTGTGTGTGTGTGTGTAGTAGTTGAGTGTGTTTGGGGAGCGCCACGCTGAGTAAGGGTTCTGCCTCAGTGCCATCTCTGTATTCTTTGGCAGAGAGGCTGTAATGGTGGGTGGAGGGGGTGGAGAGAGTGTTTTGTGTGTGTATGTATGTATGAATTTACAGGAGGTCAAACTGGACTATGGCTATGTGTCTGCCAGCTTCATACACACACGTGTGCTCACACACTCAAGGGCTTTATCAGTTCAAAACCTATCGTTGTTCAGTTAGGCAACCATGCAAATCAAAAATCACACACACACACACACACACACACACACACACACACAGGAATTCCTCATGGTGTCTGTTTGATGTTTATTTTCAAGAGCTCTCCCTGCATTGCATTGATGATGACGGACAAGCCGAAGTCTGAACAAAGAAACAGAAATCACAAACAAACACACACACACATACATAGAAACAAGAACACGCACACACCAGACACATGTACACGTGTTTGTATACGCACATGCATGACAACATCCACAGGGCTGTGTACCGCAGTGTGATAGATACAGACAGAAACAGCAGTTTCTCTGGTTTCCATGCATCAATTCTTGTTGCTGATTGGTTCCTCACTCCCATCTTTCACAGCATGGCACATTCTGACTGGCTTTTTTTTTTTTATTTAACCCCCCCTCCCCTACCCCCACCAACATCCCCACCCACATTCCCAAAGATGAGTCTTGTCTGAAAAGGCTTGGTAAGTGTTTAGCGAGGCCCGGCACAATGCAGACCAAGTCCTCTTCAGTCTGGTTACTTCAGTAAGGCCACAGCAGGCTCACATGGGATGGAAATGTCCCTTTAAAAAAGTCTCAGCTGCCGCCTTGGCGATCTCGTTACTGATGCAGCTACAGGCTGGGCCGCTGGCGGGTCGTATCATAAGAACGCACTACCTGGGATTGGGACACAACCCCATGCTCTTCCTGGGAGAATGCATAGCCATCTGCAAAGAACAACAACAAAAATAAAAACATGGTTCATTTTTCCACTTTCTCTGCATTTTCACAAGTTTCACTCCATGACACTCACGTGAGACGGTCTGCTGCACGGAGCTGGAGCGCCCCACGCTGGACGGCGTCTTCCTGAACACCCGAGTCAACAGGTGGGCGCGCTCATTCAGACTGGACAGAGCAAGACAAAGAGAAAGAGAGAGAGAGAGAGAGAGAGAGAGAGAGAGAGATGGGTTAATCATCAATCAGAATTCAGAATGGCTCACTGAAAATGCTAAACAAGGGTTCACACTCAGAGATCAAAACACAGCAAGGAGAAGTCTAAGAACTGCTTTTAAGGATGCAGATTACACTTCTTGGCAGACCGTAAAAGTTTAGCCCAGGATTAGCTTGAACTAGCGTCCATAAAAGCAGGCCAAGGTGACCGACAGGTTATAAATTAAACCACAGGGCACACAGGAATGACTGACAGATTTTACCACCAAATCTCAATGACAAATCCTCAAGGTCACAGGATTAGAGCTAATTCTCTTTGGATATTCAACTGATCAGAATTTACCAATCTACACATATGCATAGTCATGCTGGTGCCTAAAAGCTATTTTTAACTGAAAAGAAACCTTGAATCTGCTAAAACACCTGAAAGATTCTGCTATCTGCTCTCTTCCACATACATGAGCTCACAGATGCCTACGATTGTCTAGTGCCCCCTGATTGACACGGAAGAGCAAGTGTGACTCCACCCCCGCCCCCCCAAACCTTTGGCCACGGGATAGCCTTTGGGATTTGACCTTGCGATTTCCTGACAATAGCTAGCGTCTGTTTATTATCCTTTTTTTGTGGAATGGAAAGAATTAGTTTTCTAGTATGAGAAGGACACATGCAGTACTTCATCAAATTAAGACAAAATAAGCTTGGAGAACAGCTGCCTTCCGAACGGGACAGACTTTACCTTTAAAAAAGACTTTACTTTTACTGCAAATGTAATTTTCCTGCCTTTCCAGGGAGCAATTTCTGATTGAAAAATCGTATATGATTTTGAAACATCTGCTTAGAGCGGCCTTGAAATTGTATTAAAGCCTTTCATTACCATGAGTTCTTCTTTGTTAAAACATTAAAAATAAAAATCAGTCAGTAAAGCAATGAAATTTTACCCAAATTTATGCCTTCAAAATGGAGACGTCTGATTTGCCCTTAACTCCAAATGGAATTTAGTTTCTGAATGAAGTGGAACCCAAGGAGCACTCGACTCATTCTATGATAAACAGACCCTAAAAAGATAGAGTGATGACTCCGAGTGATGATCCCTGTGATGATACCAAGATGTCTCCCTATAAATCAGATGAAAGCAATCCCATCTATAAACAGTGGGGAATGATGTAAATCCCAGCCGTAATGGAAGATAGCCAAAGCTACTCAAGGTTACCGCGTACGGTGGGGGAACTCGGTGGGGGAAGTGGAGAAAACACGCAGTACTGGTGCTGGAAGGAAGCCTCGATATGCATGGCCTCCTCATGAAAGAGGTCGGCCACTGTAACTATGGCATGACGGTCTGCCAAAAAAAATGCCATCTGCTAAACAGATGACCAGTCAGATGAAGTGAGTGATGGAGCGATAAATAAAGAAATAAATAAATGGAAACGCAGAGAGGTTTTGCCGGAATGCCGAGCTCCGTGTTCCTCTCTCGTTCTTGCAGAATCCTTTTTCAAAACAGAAGCTGAATCTATGTCCCAGCACATCCTTTCTCATGTGAAAAAAATATCTACTACTCTCAGACTCCTTGGGTCACCAGAGCACTGAGTCTGAACTTTTAACACAAGCTTTTAATGCATCTAAACCACAGCCCAACAAACAGGTTTAAATATGTAGCAACTTTTGAGTTCTCAGCACAACTCTGTACCATGGTGCATATTTACTGTATAAATGAGCTTAATTAGCTTTCACTGGAGAAACAGAGCAGAAAGCAGAACCGTGGCGTCCAGCCAACTGCCGTCCTCATTAGAAGTCAATTCTGTCAACTCAGTAGCCACAAAACCAGCGGCCTAAACATCCACGGCCCAAAATAGGTCAGAACCATTTACACATATCTTACTGCCAAAGTCTGAGTTAAATAAAGATTTACATGATTAAGCTGAATCTTTAGGAAAAATTAACATGCCTATATTCCATAAACACATAAAGAATAAATATTAGGGCTGTCACAACCAATCCACAGCCTTTCAGAATATTTACATAGCTGGGAGCCAAAGGAGCAAAATTGGCTGTGGCCTCTAGGATGTATGGACATACAGTCCTTCACACATCAATCACAGCAACACCTGTCAATCATGAGTTTGTGTGAGTTCATGGATGCAGATTAAGGCAGATCACGCTTTCCTCAGAAGGCAAGAACAAAATGCTGGCTTCATGAGTCTCAGACAGAGCATGTGTTAGCCTTCACCTTCAGCAGATGATGTTGGGTTGGAAATAATTACTCCTTTTATATCGAATATTAAATAAGTGGTTAAATTTCACTTTCTGTGGTTTATGAGAAAAATTGAAAAATGATACAATTTTAGAATCTAATATTCTTATCAATTATATTATATTATATATATATTATATCAATGGGAAAGGAATCTGATATCCCTAATTACATATACAATTCCTACACACACACACAAACACACAGAGCTACAGTTCCTGAGATACACACACCCGCTTCCTACAGCCACACGAGCTCAGGGCCGCCTGGCAAATGTGGAAATGTAGAAAAACAGAAAACATACATGTCAGATGAGATAAAAGAACAGAAATGAGAGAACAAAGAATGAGGATGAGGATGAAGAGGTAGAGTTCACTCTGTATGTGTGTAATAAAGCACACGCAGGCAGGTGAGCTCTACCTGCAGATGTCCGGCTATAGGACTGCCGGAAACCTACGGCACTGCAGGGTTGGGCCTGTGGACCGTCAGTGTGGGGGTTAAACACACATTATAACAAACATATTAGTCATGCATGGGTGGGGTTTTAACAACAAATCAATGCAGAACATAATAATAATAATAATAATAATAATAATAAGTCCCAGGGAACATGGTGAAAAAACCATGAGTGTAATACAGGATCAAGCCATGTAGGCACAGCCTAATATGCTAACGAGGACACTGGATTTAAAAGACTACCTTTGCCTACTTAACGCTTTAAACTCTTTCACTTTCTATTACATATTAAACATTTATCATGGATTTTTTTCCCTACGGGCTTTGAATAAAGTGCAAATAATGACTGTATTTGAATATAAATACGCACTGATGATATTTCTACACACAACTCAATCACAAAAGAAGACTGACTAAACACTGAAAGCGACCAATACACTGAATTGATGTGCTGAATCAGAAACGTTTGGTATTTGGATCATTATACACACCTGCGGCCGCTGGCATCTCTGAGGACGGCAGCGCCAGGATCAACAGCCCGCGCCTCCAACTCCTGTACCTCTTCTAGGAGAGTCTTCCTTACTGTGCGCCTTCCTCTGCATAGACACACAGACATGCACAAGATATGGTCCCAAATTTATGGCATTTGATCTTGAATGTGTATAACTGCTACCAGAATGTGTAGTGTAAACTGTGTCTGTGGTTTACTCACGCGTTCCATGCCACGTCTTTGAGCAGGCACGCAGCTGGCACTATTATCAACCCCAGCCAGAAGCTCCAGCACTGCATGACCTTACTGGCCTGTGAAGAAACCCCCCACAAACAAAAACAACATTAGAACAAACTCACTACAACCCTAATCAGGAAACCTCCCTGTCTGGTGTTCCACACAGCTGCAACTGGACAAGGTGACCTCTGACCCCTCAAATGTGTGTGTGTGTGTGGGGGTCATCATCACATCACAGCGTTGTCTCGGAGTCTGTATTTAGCATTAACTGTAAGGTAAACATTGTACTGTCTGCCATGTTGAAAAACATGTATATTAATATGTGGAACACTGTCACATGTTAGTGCGCATGTTAGTGTAAGGCTAAACTTTTAATACCTACTGATATGCTGTGTAAGTCACATGACCTGTTAGAGGACAAAAAAAAAAACAGAGCTGTGTCTGGAAAATAGTGATCTATATTGTGGGATTTCTCATGACTTCAGGAAGAACTAGCTGTTAATCTCAGACCAATCTGCAGGTATCTGATGAACAGCCTATGTGTAGACTCATAACTTAAGTGTCCTCCTTAGCTAACGCTGGTGATAGACTGGACGCTTTTCAGCCCTGAAAACCATGAGGAGGCATTTCCTGTGACAGCTGCAAGCCTGGGCAGCCCGTCTCCTAATGAAAACAGGTCTCCGACAAACGCTGCGTATGCTTACACACACACACACACACACACACACACACACACACAGGCAATGTAAAATGGAGCAATATCATTAGGATGTAGTGATGGAAGAAACAGAATAAGGGAAAGGAAACAAGTAGAAGGATAAAGAGATGAACAGGGTCATTTAAGAGAAAAAAGTCATATCCCCGTTTCTTTCAGCTCCTTCACTTTGAGAAAGAGCAGCTGCAGGGTTACTTGAGCACATTCCCAAATTTTGACGTAAATTAAATTAATGGGCTAAGGGCCTTTTGGGAACACATTCCCCCATAACGCAACAGACTGAGGGTCCCGGTTTAACCCTGTCTTAACACATACTATATATATATATATATATATATATATATATATATATATATATATATATATATATATATATCGGTTTTTGTATACAGTCTGTACACACACACACACACACACAGTGCTCTGGAAGCCAGACAGCATTTTGGGACGTCTCACAATTCCAAACACTTCACTCCACTAGCTTAAAGCAGGCAGAATAAGTTGGCGCCTCCAGAGCTGACAGTAAAGGCTCGGGTGACCACACGGCAGGTGCGGGGTCTCTACACCTGGCTGGACAGTCATAAATCGACCCCTGACCTCCAACCGTGCTGACACAGAACACCCACAGAGTGCTGCCAGGGACGAAACTGTCTGGATGGTGGCTCTTTGTGTGGAGAAAGATATGAAACTTTCAAACTCATATCTGGACCCAGACACACACTTTACACATTTCTCAATGTACCGACGTTTGATTTTTACTGTTATACATAAAGACGTCCGGCTTTCTCAGAAAACAGTGCCTTAGTGTGATGCTAACACCCCACCTAGCTAGCAGGTGTTATCGGTGAAGAGCTTTTTATCCTAAGAATCCTGTCAGGTTTATTACTGTGTTTATTTTACACAGTTCCTACCACTGACAGTGAAGATTATAAGGATTTAATAATAGAGATGTGAAAAATAAAAACAAAACAAAAAAAAAAAATCTTGTCAGGTTAGCTCACACTGTCCCATTGGCTAGCATGACCAGTTTAGCTTATTTTTCTGTCTTATAATTATATGACAGAAAAATCCTTCAGAAAACCAGTCACATTAGATTACAAACACTAATGAATATTTCTAAATATTAACATTATTCAAATCAGTCCAAATCAGGCTGCAAAATGCCACACCTGAAGTTCCAAAAAAAAAAGTGTACTGAGTATCTGAAAAAAGGTTTCTGTAGTGCAAACACACCTGAAGTTCTAAAATTTCTACACTAAAAGACTTTACACTGATAAAATGCCTGAAGTTCTGAAAATTAATTAAAATGGTTCCTGCACTGAGAACATGCCACATGCCAGAAGATCCTGAGTACTTAAAAAGGTTCCTACAGAGACAACACCCCTGAAGTTCCTGAGATTCTGAAACATCTCCTAGGATTGTGAAATAGTTCCTGCATTGAGAACATGCCTGAGATGCCTAAAAAGTGTCCTGTGGTTGTATTAGGCCAAACTAATCTATGTTTCTGAGTTCCTGAGAAGGTTCTTGTGGTGAAATTGAGTGAGTGTCATATTAGCTGTATGCTAGGGAGGGTCTGGAAAATGAGTAGGTGTTTGTGTACTTGCCTGGCCCAGCATGTCTGGGGCAATGGGAATGTGCGGCCAGATAAAGGAATACACAGCGAAGAAGACCATCCAGAGCACCATGCTGCCCCAAACGGCCAGATGAGAGAACTGCAGAGTGAAAGCGAGATAGAGAACAAAACAGAACAAAATAAAAAGGGTCATGGTCATTCCCAGACTGTATATAGACCTAATCCAGACAGGGGCCACCCCACTGCCCACCGGTATGCCCGCCCACCCGCCTGACTCTCTCTCTCTCTCTCTCTCTCTCTCTCTCTCTCTCTCTCTCTGTAACGAGACCCTGTGTGAATTCTTCAGGGAGTCTGCTGCATTTAAAGAGCTTGACTGTGTGGACAGCTGAACTGCCAAGCCATGTCGACACCCACCTCATCCCAACACACACACATGAACGTACAGTGTGTAAATGAGAACATGGCGGCAGAGTATACGGGAGTAGCGTAATGTAATCACTATCTATATGAAGACATGGCACATTCCTGACACAGTTTCTGGGCTCGTCGACATACAGAAAATAGGTTTCATGTCAAGCATTGTGTGTCATAATGATCTCATGGCATGCCTAAAATCCTGACCTATTACACCCAGCACACCCTTCAGAGTGAATTCATTTCAATGGTGTTTCATTAAGGCTGACAGTGCAGTGCTCTGAATCAGTGTTTATGATTTTAACATTAAAACATACACGAAACTGTAAAACTAAAAAAATGTACAAAGAACGACATTATTATTTGACATATTTGTTACTAACTTTACTCTGTTGCTAATGCTACGCTGTTGCTGCAATTTCAGTCTGTGAAGTTTACTACAGCAGCGTTAATACCCATGTGGGTGGGGCTAGCAGCACTGCTATATACTGTATACTATATATATAAATATATTCTTTATGTTTTCTGACTTTTCGCTGCTAATAATCTTGCTAATCAAATGCGTTATTGGAAAAAAGAATACCGTTAATTTGTTCGTTTAATCTTTACACGCATTAATGATGCATAAAGTTTGGGATTTTTCTTGTCTCAAATTGGTGGAAAATAAACCAACACAACACAAAGTTAATGGACTCAAAGAAAAACATTCATGTACACCTTTGATTTTAGAATCTGCAAATATTCGGAAAGTGTTTAGTGTGCAAAGCCGTTACCCTGGTCCATGCTGTGGTCTCCATCCCGGCTTTCAGACACACTGTGACCACCACATACTGCAGAAAGAGACAGAAGGAAGGAAAAACAGAGCAGAGAGGATCATAAATAACACTAATGACACACACTTGTCATGTAGAAACATTCACCAAACCACATACACTGACACACACACACACACACACTGACAGCCTACAAACAGCAACAATTTACTACTGCCTTCAGCCACAAACTACTTACAAAACACACTGACACACACACACACACACACACACACACACACATAAATACACATAAAAGCTGGGAGACAGACACACTCAGACCCCATGAGAGCAATTCATTAAAGCTTTAAGAGAGCTGGTGTCTCGCATCGCCTCCAACATCTCCAGCATATTTCACACAGTCTGGCATTCACACACACACACACACACACACACACACACACATACACACACATACACACACATACACACACATACACACACATACACACACTCCCCCCACATTCAATCAGAATGAAACATGGGTCTGAAAACACACAGGCGAAAGCTAATGACAGCAGGAAGTCTCGTTATGGAAAGGAGTCTGGCTGTGATGAGTGGAAGCAACCTGACCAGATCCAAGCCACAGGAAACGATTTAAGTCTTAATAACAAATGACAGGTAGTCGCTAAAACCACAGATTATACACTTTCATTTGTTGCTTATGATTTCATCAAAAGAAAGAGGCACAGAGAGTAAAAGCGCGAGAACACTGGAAGAAGCATGACCACTCAAGTCGGGGAA
This sequence comes from Tachysurus vachellii, assembly GCF_030014155.1. Taxonomy (NCBI): domain Eukaryota; kingdom Metazoa; phylum Chordata; class Actinopteri; order Siluriformes; family Bagridae; genus Tachysurus; species Tachysurus vachellii. The sequence continues at coordinate 2,622,857 of NC_083484.1, forward strand.
AATGAAGAGACGTCTGATTGGCACTCAGGCTGATGATGTCATGTCATTCCATCACGTCATCATGTTGTTGATTATTTTCCTCTAACCTCATGACACATTCCTTACACATGCTTCCAAACACTGTGATGATGAACAAACCTCCACGTACATTTCGTCGTTCACTCTAGGTCGGCATCGACGTGAATTTAAGGTTCGTGTGGGCGGAGCTAGGAGCACTGCACACTGCTGATTGGTTCTCTCAGTGCTGTATGTGTCTTTCAAGATCGTATGCTGTTTTACTGAATCAGCTCCTAAATATTTTCACGATTACAGACTGTGCGACTTTATAGTTTGTCAGTCACGTGACTATCGTTTTAAATTCAACGCCAAAAAATTTGATTAAATTAGATTTTCCTCAATAGACATTCGTCAAACTTCAAAGAAAGCCTTGATATAAGATACATACTCAAACATAAAATCTATAGCTTCTTTACTGCCAGTGAACATTACAGAAAGACAAGTGTGTTAAGTTTGGCTTTAAAGCTGAAAGAATGACGACATCATGAGACGCAAAACACACATGAAGAGAGGAGATTTAAGGTTTGCGCACCAGCTGGGGCTCTTTTTTATATGTCCTATTACACACACTTTAACCTGTTTACGCTGAGCAAATAAAACGTAGATGAATAAAAATGAAGGATTATATCATTTAATATAATTTAGAGAAAAGGGTCGGAGTCTCACCGTGTACACAATGTTTCCCACAAACAGGTAGTCGACGCTGTTGCCGTTGCTGAACGGAGTGTCTACAAACACATACACACACACAAACGCACACATAAACACAGTGTCGATGAGAAAAAAAATGTCGACAACTATTTACACTCTTAAATGTTATGACACTGAGCTCACAATGTGTGTGTGTTTGTGTGTGTGTTTTACAACACAAGCCGTGCACTGTATTTACTTTAAATGTCCATTTGAAAATCCATCCACAGAGAAAGAGCAGCTCTGTATGATTTTCATATATGATTAGAAACCTGACGTATAATTGTAAAAGTATGTTCAAATAAATCATGTAATAAATGACAGCCATTTATTCAGAGCCATTTTGTCCAAAAGGTTCAGGAAACTCATGTTTCAATAGATTTACGTTCGAAGCTGGGACAGTGAAATATGTTCTGACAGCTCCAACATGTGTGTGTGTGTGTGTGTGTGTGTGTGTGTGTGTGTGTGTGTGTGTGTGTGTGTGTGTGTGTGTGTGTGTGTGTAGGGATCAACGGGCTATTTACCATGTTCCAGTACTTTCAGCGGAAACCAGAATAGAATGATAGAATGGATAAGAGCGTTTATACAGTGACCCCAAAACACCTGAGAAGAGAGAGAGAGAGAGAGAGAGAGAGAGAGAGAGAGAGAGGGAGAGAGAGAGAGAGATTTAGCAAGAAAGCAGCGCCAACTAAGACAGCACACTGCCAAAAAATACACCGGCCACACAAACAGCTTCTCTACACTTACACAACCAGCTCAGTGTCCTCCCGATTACCCCTAAAACACACACACACACACACGCGTATACGAGCCCCCTACTTAAAATGAATAACTTCCTTATTCTATCTCGCCTAATCTCTAATGGTAATCGCTAGTGTACTGTAACTATGTTGCCTCCGTGCTAGTGTTTACAAAGAGCTGTAAACAGACATTATCAATCAATCACCGAGTTAAGATCACTATTAACACCTACTGCAGCCAAGGAGCTCTGTATCCTCCACGAGTCGCCTTATTAATAACACAGTCATGATAAATCAAAACTACAAGCTTAGCTGATGGATTTGACTTAAACACACACACAGTAAGCTACTGACCTAAAATGTCACAAATGAAACATTCATAGTTTCATAGTTTACTATTTATTTTTCATGTGCATGATGTTCATTTTATTATAATGTTGTTTAAGCAATGTTCGGTTTGTGTAGAGGTTTATTAGGGAAGTGGCGAGACTGGTACAGCAACCTGATCAAATGTCATCAAATCTGACTGAACTGTGTGTGTGTGTGTGTGTGTGTGTTACCTTGGTGTTAAAGCCGTCCGCATTCTGTGTGATGCGGTACAGCTGTGGAAAGCGGAGCATGTTCTGCTGACTACAAGGACGATCGAAAATCCCCAAT